>NC_090923.1:1385046967-1385347484 GCF_040938575.1 Ambystoma mexicanum | reverse complement strand
TTTTGTCGCGGATGAATTTCCTGTGCTTCAACTGCCTAATGTCATCTTCATAGGTAACAAGGTTACCATCCAGCTTAGCTCGAGGTTTATTGCCATCCTCTGTGGCAAGGATCCCCTTAAGTTCAGTCTCTGCTACTTGAATATTTTTCAGTACCTCCTCACGGTCAATGTGTCCAGCTGGCAAGACCCCATTCCTGAAGCATATTGGGGTCCTGATCTTCACAAACAGATGCATTTCTAAAAACCTTCCTCCCATCAAACAGAAGCCTCTCCACTAAACATCGCCATTGAGGGCATGCATGGGTACATGCCGAAAACCTGACTGCAGCACATCACCTCCCTTCTGCCCTGAAGGGATCCACTACAGCAAAGATGGCAGCTTCCAGCGGAAGCTTGACACCGAGCGCTGCCTCCCCCAGAGCTGGTCCGTGGCCTCCACCTACCCAGCCAATAGTGGTACTTGATGATGGGGAAGGTGGCTCAGCGAACGGTTGGCAGCGCCGGCGATCTATTTGCATGCCAGTTTGTTCAAACTTTCTTTGTTTGTCAGTGTTTCTTTTTCACTTGGGATTTTTAGAGATTTGCTGTTAGGGTGTTTTTTTTCCCTCATGGCAAATCTGGTCTGTTGTCAAGACACCTAATGCATGTTGTTGCGTTTGAGTTGTGTTTTATTCCAATTATGCAGGCTTTGCAAGGAGACAGAGGCTTTGTATGAAAAGGTCACAGCTGGTAGTGGGTGTCCCGCATTGATGGTTGACAGGGTGAATGCAGTAACCTCTCTCGTCCCCTAAACTATGTTCACGTACATTGTTGCTGGGGGGAGGGAGGGCAGGGAAGCAGCGGTTGCATCTGTCCTCTTGGTCTGCCAGTTGAATGGTAGATGGTTTCCACCTTTATGTTCTCTCTCTCCTCATCCTCCTCCTTCGCAGCCTTAGGCGAGGCTGCAGGATGAGGCTCCATGGATCCGCCATTTTGGATATGTTCAACTTTTGGAATGTTTCAGCCTTTAATACTGGTTTTATTGTTGTCATTGGACATGTCTCCCTTGTCTTGGATGACTCTGGACGTCCACCATTTTGTGGACCACTTGCTGGACTTGGTTTTCAAGCAAATGCTGAAGCACATTTTTTGGTGTAAATAATTCACTCAACCGTTCGGAATCGTTTTTTGGAAGCAGGTTTCTCGCTTTTTCTGGTCACTTGTCCTCTTGCATGCATTATTTGGCTGATTTACATGCTTTATGCTCTCTTTGTGCATCTTTTCCCCCATTTTGCACGTGTCCACTTGTGCATCTCAGAGATACCCATTTCTGAAAATCGTGTGTCTTAAAGGTTGTCGCTGACTTTTATGGCAGCCTCTGTGCACCGAAATCTGTCAGTGAAAGCCCAAACAAGTTCCTGTTGCATTCTCGAAGACATTGAACCCAAAAGGAGATCAGCCCTGACCGTCCCTTCATGCTGCGGGAACCACAACAGGCAGCTATGTCCTCTAAGCATGGCAACACCCTGGGCTGTGACAGTGTCCCAGTCAAACTGTACATCGGAACGCACTTGCTTGAGCTATACAACGAGATGGAAGAGATGGGTAATATGACGCTCTCCCTCAGAAAAGGCACAATCACATTTTGTACAAGCAGAAAGGCAAGCAAGAATGAAACGCAAGAACTGGAGGCCCATCTCCTGCCTAAATGTGGACTATAAGATTGTTTCATAGCCCACCTGGACCAGACCTGCGGGATCCCCAGTCGCAAGAAGACAGCATCCCCTCGATCATGGACTCAATAGAGTAAGTACATCAAGGAACCAGAGAGTCCAAGTGATTCTGGCCAGCTTTGACCAAGAAAACGCATTTGGCAGCATCTCCCCCAAATTCATGGACTGAGGCAGGAGGACCTCTTCTGAACCATGGTGAATAAAACGTATATAGATATCTTTCGTACTGGCATGGTAAGCGTTTGGAAGACCACCTCTTTCCCAGTGTAGTCAGGAGCCAGACAAGGCTGCCCACTCTCACTTCTGTTTGTTTGTGTCATGGAGCTCCAGGCGGAACATATCAGACAGCACAATAACATCAGAGGGAATAAGGTACCAGAGAGGGACAGTAAAGGCAACATGAAGTGCACCCTCTCCAAGGACGACATTGCAATCGTCTGTGCAGATGAATGCTCCTAGAGGGCTTTGATGGAGAAGAGTGAGTAAATATACATGTTCTGGCTAACCTAACCTTTTCCTTTTAGAGGCCAATGTCAAAAGGACCGATAGTACACTTGTTTTGTTGATGATTATGGAACCTGAGCAGTATAGTGGATGCGTCAAAAATGGACTATCCGCCATATATGATCTGAACTTGAATCCAGACATGGAAAACAAATGCCAATCCATTGAGATCTAGTAACTTGGGGGCTGTGTGCATAATGTTTCCTCCCGCTGAGAGCTTCACTGGGTTTGGTAACCTTGCAGACATTTTGAAGAGGGAGTGGGAGGGTCTCCGGTTAAGGATATCTGTGCACTTAGGGCCATGCACATGCCCCATCTGCAATGCACAGACAACCTTAGAGAATTATATATATATTTCTGAGACTTGTGGATCTGCTTAGAATCATGTGCTTTGCATAGGCCGCCATATAGTGGTGCATGCAGAGTGTTGCATGACTTGTTTTCGAAAGTCGAAAAGGGACGTCGACAGGGCATGTCTGTAATACTATCTCTAGTGTGACGTCTGTAGTACCTATGGTGCTTCATGCGTCGAAGTCCCTCAGATTGTTTTTTCCTCCATAATGGACAGAGCGTGTGGCTTCTAGCCATTATGTCTTATTGTTATTGCTAAAATTAATATCACGTTTGGCTACTAACGCAGTTTCTTCTTCTCGACGATGCTTTCGACAGTTGAAGATCTTTGTCGCAAGACTTCATGTCTACCACCGTCACAGCTTCGGCCTACGTCAGGCCTTGGCCTATACAGTAGTGAGAGGGGGGTAATCACATTCCAAGTGTCCCGTAGAGAATGCATACCCTTTCACTACCCAAAATACAAAGGGAAATGTCCCACCGGGAAATATTTAGATCACCGTAAATTAATTCTGTACACTTTTCAAATGTGGTGGAGCCAAGAACACTTTCAGGGTACTTCATGGAATTAATGTGCGCTGGAAACGGGGGCGCAAACGTGAAAATCACAGCGCATGTGTGCGAAAGCCGTGCAAGTGCCCGTTTGGCGATTCATGGAAGGTGCTGCATGTGGCTTACATGGGACCTGCGCCGAATCCGCGTGTGGCGCACACATCATTGCAACATCCTGAAGGCTGTGCGTGAGGCGGCCAGTGAAGGCGCACACACCTAAAAAGGGGGCGGAACATGCGGAATGGGGAACAACACGTGAAAATGTGGGCGTTAAGGGGGAAGTACCGCTGCCAAATCCTCGCAACGCCCACACGCACGCTAGCAAAACGTATTCATGGAATTGAACTGGGCAAACCAGCGTGCCACAAAAGATGCACTCAGCCGGAAACACATACGCCAGGCGAAAGCTGGCGTAAGCACCCCCGCGCACCATAAATTGCGCGCATGCAACAAAGAAGCTCATACCGCCACAATGAATGTACCGTCCTTCGCAGCAGTGGTCGTGGAACACCGCAGGAGGAGGAGGATAGCCAGGCCCGCATTCTTTTACCCAGGACCAGCCTTTTTGGGATGCCTGATGACCAGGTCTATGGAAGATACAGGCTTCCACCACATATCATCCTAGACCTGGTTGCTGAGTGGGAGGATGACCTCACATCACCCATCCTGTGCTCCCAAGCACTGAGTCCCTTGGAAAAGGTGCTCAATGTACTGCATTTCTTGGCCACTGGGTCATTTCAGCAGACAAGTGCCATAGTTGGGGGCGTCCACAGCCCACGCAGTCATGCTGCCTACACCAGGTATTGGCAATCATGACTGCACCCCCCTCATTCCGCAGGCACATATCCATGCCCAGAACACCCGCAGAAAGGCAGGCCGTGGTCCAGGACTTTTACGGGGTGGCACACTTCCCCAAAGTGCTCGGTGCCATTGATTGCACCCATGTGGCTCTACGTCCACCTAAGGCCACTGAGCATATCTATCGCAACCGCAAGCACTGGCATTCCATCAACGTACATGTGGTATGCGATGCCAAGGGAATAATCACCTCTGTCTCCGAAAACTATCCAGGGGCCACCCATGATAGTTTCATATTCAGAATGTCACCCCTAAACCGGGACGTGGAAGCTGGGAGGCATGGCGACACCTGGCTCATTGGTGAGTACAAATGCCTGTGCACATGCATGCATGTCACACACAGAGAAATGGCAAAACCCAACTAATCACAACCATTATCACCTTCCCAGGGGACAGTGCCTACCCTTTGAGCACTTACATGATGACGCCAATATGGAACCCCACCACACCACCCAAGGTAAGATACAACGCAGCCCATATTGCAACCCATGGCATAGTGGAGCGCACATTCAGAGTGCTCAAGTCACGTTTCCAATCCCTTGACCGCTCTGGTGGCCAGCTGCTATATGCGCCCCCAGTAGTGTGCAAGATCATTGTGGCAGCATGTGTCCTGCACAACTTTGCAACCCGGCGTGGCGTGCCGGTGGACATGGTGGTGCCCCCACATCCCCAAACACATGCACGGTTGCTGCGCACGGGAGGGGACAGGGCACGTGGTGAGGCAGTCTGTACCCAGCTTGTGGCTACATTTTTCACCTAAAATGCCACCCCTGCGGAGTGCACACAGGCCTGGCACATACCAGGTGACAATCAATGATGAGAAAGGGACAGTCAACTGTCACAACCCTACCACCCTGAGATTGTTTCCCTTGAAGTGGTACATTGTGTGCATCCCTAGCTACTCAAAGAAACCCAATTGCGTGTCAGCAAAAGGCACACATTCATGCTTCATAAAGGACTACCCCCTTGCAAAACAGCACACCCAAATACAGGTATGTAACCCAACCCTTCCCAAACCCCATGCCACCCGCCCAACACACCATGGCATGGCATGCAATGTGAAAGCAATCAAATAAATGCACAGCACATGACACAACTGTCACAAAGTGCACCGTCACAAATGGAAACAGGCCACAAACAATTCCCTCTCACATATGAAAAAGAAACTGCACACATGAACATATTCTTACCAGCATGACAAATCATGAATACAGGACCCAACAGTGGCAACGTCTGACAGTGACCAATCACAATAGTCCAAGTGGCATAATCTGACAAAGGCACCACATCGACCTCGCCCATCTTCAGTGTGTTGCTGGTAGGTAAATGTGGCAGGGTACTGCATAAAGCATCAACTGCATCTACAATGGAGACAGGCAAGGTAACACAAGAAGAAGCTATATGTAAATATGCATAATGAGCAAGATTGAATACAATATACAAATCGACCATGCAGTGGAGAAACCATCATTAATCCACACTAGGGGTGTATACACAGTTTGGACGACAGACTGGCCACACAACTGATGGAAGCACAATGCCTCTGTGTAAGTCACTGTCACACGGTGCCACCCTTGCAAGCCCATGTAAAGGGGAAGCAGGAGTGACATATGTGTCTGGACCCCAAGCCTCAAACACAAACACAAGGTAAGCCTGTATGGGCCCAGCTGGAACACACAGTGGATGCCTACGGGTGCCACACAAAGCAACACACTGTAACATGAATGCACAATAGACAAAGAAAGAAAACAAATAAACCGGGGGGGGAGGACCACACAGGAGGGAGGAGCACCCCAACACCCACATGCGTGGATGTTGAGAACAAAAATTCCAACATATCCTGCCTCTGTGAGCGGCACGTGGACCGCGTTGCCTGCTGCTGGAGCTCCACCTGCCTTTCGGGGGGGAGAATGGAAGTGGCCACCCTATCCACGGCCTGAGCCATCATCTCACATGATGCCCCCTGTTGTTGGGCAATTGCATGCATGGAGTTCTCCCACACAGTATTGCCCGGTGGTGCACGGGCACCGCGTTGCTGGACATGGCACTTGTCGGTTCCAAGGTGATGTGCACCTTGCTGTGCTGGTGCTGCCTGAGGCTGCAGGACTGCATTCCTCCTTTGATCTGTTGCACCAGGAACAGGAGCAAATACTGTGGAATGTGACCCTGCATCCGTAACCGCCACAGGCGGACATCCAACACTGAATGGGCCATGGAGGGGTCTACCCCCAGTGCAGGTGTGTTGGACAGAACAGCATCCCTGCCAGAAACACTCACCTGTGACGGGACATTTGTGTCAATGTCTGATTCAGTACCTGAGCCATAGAGATCCTCAGAGGTGTACCCAGAGACACCCGTGGACAGGATGGTCTGTAGGAGCAATGGATTCTCGTGCGGGACCACCCCACGTCCTCCACTGGTGCTTTGTTGGGGCTCTGAGTACTCGTGCCCCTGCGCCATCTCCTCCTCCTCCACAGCATCTAGTGCCTCACCTGCACAAAATTAAAAGAGAAGTCATGAAGACACACATGAACAGCACAGCCCACACACATAGACATCACAATGTTCATATCCAATACATTCATCAGACATGTCACACATAACACAAACTCAGCCATGCATGCAGTGGCAATGAAGTGGAAGGGAACCCTCAAAGCAGACACTGATTACTCCAAAATGGAAAAGAAGCACATGTGCTGCATGGTTCATAGCACCTGCATCACACATAAGCCCGCGAGTGGCATCGACCATCCACAAATATGACACATGCCAGCACACAGATGGCACGTAGCACAGCCATGGCAGAACTGACAAGGACACCCAGATGGGAGCTAATCACTACTGTCCCCCATCCATGTAAAAGGCATTACATCAAACAGAACATGCAAAAAAGTGGGACAAAACACACATGTATCACACGCTGCAACAACGCAAGTGTGTTCAAATACAGTGATGGGAGGCACATGGATACATTAATGGTAGGTCTCTTTGACATGACACAAGTCAATTGTCATGTTGAAGGTTGAAACAGGGCTCAGAAGTGAGCGGGTGCAGTACATGTGTAGGTGCTCCGTAGTCAATCAGCCTGATTCATGGAATTATTTGCGTGAAAAACACAGATTCGCGCGCCTTTCTGCCCGAAAATCCCTGTCTGAAGTATGGTGACTTTCGGGCAGAAAGGTGCGCAAATCTGCGTTTTTCATGCAAATGATTCAGTGAATCAGGCAGAATAAAGAGAAAAAAACATAATAACAATGTTGTGGCATGATGGAAGTTTAAGGGCAAGTGCAGTCATCATGTGCAAAGTGTTTGCAGTGGTCAGTAGGGATACAGTGAAACCCAAACCCAAGAGTGGGGGATGGCTTGGAGGCACTACATGGGTCACATATGGCAGTTATGACTACACAGCCTGACCTGGCACTCGATCACAACACATCACCCACGCAACATACACATGGTTTGGACAAACACGCATGGGCACTCACCGGACATTGGGCCTCATTACGAGGTGGACGGTAAAGGATTACCGGCACCGGTAAGGGCACCGGTGCCGGTAATCCCTTACCGCCCTAGTACGAGTTCCCTTTGCGGGTCCTCCCTTAACACCTAGTTTCACCAGGTGTTAAGGACAGGGCCCGCAAAGGGAGTTTAGAGCTAATAACGGTACCGCAAATTGCAGTACCGTTATTAGCGCCTTCCCCATTCCCATTGAGCCCTTATTGGGGCTCAATGGGAATGGGGAAGGGCCCTGGTGAATGGGGAATTACCGGCCCCGCCAACCTTGGAATGGGGCGGTAATAGCTCCATTCACCAGGGCGGAGTCAGTAAGGTTTTGGAGGCAGCCATGGCGCTAATAGCGCCATGGTTACCTCCAACCTCGTAATGAGGCCCATTGTCTCAAGATCTGGGAGGTCTCCCATGCCTTGGATCTGATCCTCTGTGATGAACCCTCCAGCGATTGCCTCATGTTCTGTGAGTTCATCCTCCTCTGGTGGTGACCCACTGCCAGTCACCAGAGTAGAGGCGTAATTAGAAGCCAGCTTGTTTTTTTGCTTGGCGTTGAGGTCATTCCAGCGCTTTGAGCAATCATCAGCTGTGCGCTTCACAAATCCAAAGAAACTATTGTGGTCCGCGATGCACTGCCAGTGGGCCCTACGCTGAGCAGGCGTAGTCTTGTACCCTGCCGTCACCAGCATGTCGCGGCCATGTTTCGACACGAAGACCACAAGTGCATCCAATTCCACGTTATTGAAACTCTGCTTCCTTGACGTGCCGGAGGGGCAAGCCGTGTCTGGGGTCCCAGCCTGTTCCGCAAGAGCATGCTTCTTCCTCTTGAGAGGTGGCGCGGACCCTGAGTGGTTTATGCCGCTCCGTTCTGTAGGGGCTGAAGCGCAGGTGGACTGCCCACTGGAAGCAGGCAATGGCACGATGACCAAAGGTCTCACTGCAGGTATTGGCTGCTGGGTGCTGTTGCCAGGACCAAGCGGCACAACTGCCTTGGTGTGATGGGCGGGGACCAACACTGTCCCGGCTGGGTGACTCACAGCCGGGGTGGTGTCAGCTACAGCTGCCCCTGCAACCTCCACACCTGGCTGCTCGGGGCAGCAGATGCCCCAAATCCAGGTGGCCTGGTGACAGCAACTTTCACCGCCACACGTGGCTTGGACCTCGTGACATGGAAGTCGGCCTGTGAGTCATCCCGTGCCTGTTCCGTGACCAATCCGGGCCGGGCTAGCAGGGCCTGAGCTGGGATGGTGTCAGCTGCATCTCCCTGACCCACTGGGGGGAAGGGTGTAGGTGTCCCTGAAGGGTCCTGGACACACTGCCCTCTTGGGCTATCCTGCCCACGTTTCCCACTGCTGCCACCTTGGCCACCCTGGTCATCCTGGCGACGTTCCCTACTACGGACACCTCTTGCAGGTTGGCCACCTTTGCCTCCCTTACTACTTGGTCGCCTCTCAACCATGGCACTGATGTACTTGTGCGAATGGGAGGTGCAGAAAACCATTGTCCTGGGCAATTGGGGTGAAGGGGCAGGGTACTAGATGGAATAGGTACCCCTGTGCTCCTGCAAGGCTGTCTGTGACCCCTGGGGAAAAATGACGGGTCACGCAACGCGCAGGCATCCCAAAACAAAAACAAACGTGCACGCGACAACTCGGTAGACCACGTGTGTGAAATAAAGGACCCGCAGTACGCTGTGGCACCCAGAAACACAAAAAATGCGTACGCGTGGAACACGCAGGCTACAATGACCTCTGAATGGGTACGTGACACATGGGGGCATCCACAGTGGAAAAATATGTGCGCGTCTCAGCGTCCGCCTGGAAAATGTATGGAAAAAACATGCACGTGTGCGCGTTGGCAACATCCCCGCCAAAACAAGAAGTGAGCTCTGCCGCAGTAAACAAGGAGTACGCACTGCAACCGTTGTGAAGTAATCGCTTGTCAACCTGCAAAAAGTACAAGAATCACATGCTCGCTCTCCACAAAAAGCACATACAGGAAAATGGCATCCTACGCAGACCTTTAACCCGTGCGCATAGCAACGCCTACGTGCGCCATGTCACTTACGCGCTTACGCGCTAAGGACTTTGCCTCGAATTACATGCAGATATGCTGATTTTCCACGTGCAGAGTCACTCTGCATCAAGCTGGCCACGCGACAACACACGGAAGACCACGCTCCTGCCCAGAAGGCCATTTACCTGCCCCCTGAAGCCCCGAGCAGCCTCCTATGAGCCATCTGCTGCTGCCAGACTGCCTGCTGCCAACGTGCCCTGCAATTAGGTGCCTGCACATCAGCCATCACCAGGGGTCCAGTTGCTGTGACCACCCCTGCTGGAACAGAAGACTCCCGACTGGTGTTCCATCGCTCCAAAGCCCAGCCCAGGACCCAGTTGCCCAATCACACCTGCCTTGGGGGTTGCCATGTTGGGCCAAACTCCATCTGGGACCAGTGGCGAACCCCCGGTAGAGAGGCAGAGGGCTGCCAGCTTCAGCGCTAATGAAGTTGGCATCTTGGTGGAGCAAGTCCTGGGGTATTATGATGCCCTCTTCATACCATCGCGCGCTGACAAGGAAGGACGGAGGAGGATCTGGGAGGACATCAAGGGTGCCATCAACGCGGAGGGTGTGGCAGCCCGCGACTTGAAACACGTCCTGAAGCGCTGGGAGGACTTCAAGTCCAGGACCCTCAGGAAGGCCCAACACTTCTTGGATGCAGAGGATGCAGTGGGGTGCCGGGGCCAGCTTAACATCCAGCAGATGAGGGTCCTGGAGCGCATTCGCCCAGTGCTTCACAACCAGGTCCTCGAGATGCAGACCCGTCTGGAGTTGAGCGGTAAGTGCCCATGCATTCTCGTACAACACAGTGCATGTTGCAGTGTGGGGGGTGGGGGGTGTTGCAAGTTGGCTGTATGCATGACATGGGCCATTTATGGATGTGTGTGTGCGTGGAAATTTTGGTGCTGCATGTGAGTACAGTCAGGCGTGTTCCACATGGATGGTGTATGTATTGCAATGCATATTGCGCAGCGGCATGTGAGAATGCAGACATGTTTGCATGCCTGTGTCTGTACTTGGCCATGTTTGGGGTGTGAGACATGGATGCTGCTGTCACCGTCATGGTCATGCATGGTTTACATGTGCGTGTGTCTGTGTAGTGTGTGACTGGGAAACACCATGGATGCATGACACATGTCCATGACGATGTGTGCATTCACTGATGCAACCTACTTTTCCATTAATCCACTGTGTCGGGAGGTAGATATGGCCAGATGCATGACTGTCCAGTGGTGTGTGTGCATGTGATCAGCATGTCCCATGTCCCATGATGCATGTGAGGTTCAGCCCCCCATTGGATGTTACAATGGTGCCTTGGACATGGATACAAATGTCCGTTGCATGTGCCATGCCTGTTTCTGCATATGTGTTGCTTGCACTGACCCGTGTGTTGTGGAGGGTGATGATGGAAGTGACGTTTGACAGTGCCACTCATGTACAATTGCTTTGTGTCTAGGAGACTATTGTTCAGTACCCTGATGCTTGTGTTCAATCTCTCCCTGTCTACAGCGGCGACTGAGGAAGAGGGCGGAGATGGCGCTGTGGAGCAGAGCGACAACGATGCCTCGACCAGGCGGGGACGCATAGGCTAGTCACCCTCCCAGGACATGCCATCTTCCGGGAGCAAGGGGACTGGTGCCCCGTCCATGGCCGGAGCTGCCGAGGGGATGCCCAGGAGGCAGAGGTTGGAAGTGGGTAGGGGCAGGTGAGCCCACACAGGAGCTGTCCACAGCGGAACACAGTGCAGAGGCATCCAGGTTGGTGGTGGGTGAGGAGGAGGAGGAGGCCGCATCACACCCACACATGGGGCCTGATGGGGGTGGTTCAACTGGTGCAAGTGGTGTAGTCCAGGGGCAGGAGGCAGCACAGGTCGCCGCGGAGGGGCCTGTGCATGTTCCTGTCCCCGATACTGAGTCTGCATCACCATGAAAGAGCAGGGATGCCCTGTCCCAAGCCCGTCCGCAGGTAGGGGGGAGGCCCACGTCAACTGGCACTCCTCTACATGCGGACGTGGTGATCTGTGACAGGAATGAGCCCGTACTAATCAGTCTCATGTTGCGCACACGTGACATTCGTTATAGTGTGTGTGCTTCCTGGGGGGAACACGCATGTCATCACGAACAGATGTGTGCCAACGTGAGCCGGCTGGGAGGGCTCATGGTCGGGGGTTTCCTCCATGTGCAGGGCACTCTTGCGACCCTCTCCTCCTCTTTACTCACTGTGTGCCAGTCGTCCTTCATGCCGTGTTCCGGCACACATGCCACCAGGGCCCCCTGTGGACCTGCCCAAGCCACCACGGCCACGATGGTGGAGATCCCATCCCTGCCACAGTCGGGAGTAAGAGGTCCAGCAGAGGTGGTCACCCCAGCAACTGGACCACAGCCAGTGGAGGATGTGCAGGCAAAATCAATTAGGGCACGTGCACCACGGCCCCGGGTATTTTCATTTTGCCGGGGGCAGTCGTGGTTGCAGAGGCAGTTGGCATTAAGGTGGCAGCAGGCTTGATGTGGGAGGCATCAGGCCTCTGGGCCATCTACATCACGAGGGCAGGCATCGGCCGATGGGCAGGAGGACCCTGGACTATGTGTGTCTTCGTTGTGGCAGCGATTGGACCAGCAGATAGATGCAGAGCGGCAGCGGGCGGAGAGGGCACGGCTCACGATGGTCAGGGTGGAGAACTCCATGAGCCAGGCATTGAGGTGGGCAGCATTCCTTGAGGAGACTCGCAGAGAGTTGGAGGACACCATGCCGACGTTCCTGCGAGCCCTCGAGGACAGTGCCCAGGCCCGCCTCCGGGACATCAACATGGAGTTCGATGATGCCCTGGCCAGAGACATCAACAACAGGAGTGATCTGTAGGACTAGCCTGCCGCCGTTGTAAATAGTTATTTAGGTATAAGTTTCCTTTATGTTTTTTTTTATTTTGGAGTTATTGGACATTGCTCCACTTTTTGTAAATAGTTGGATTTTTCATGGACCTTGGATTGTTTGTTTTTTTTGGGATCATGGACCCTTTTGGACATTTCTTGTAAATAGTTGGATGTTCTGTGGATTTGAATTTTGTATTGACCATGAGGTAATGTTTTTTTTCCCTATTTTCTTTCCTTGTGGATATGCAGTATTGCTGAGGGACAATGGACCATATTTTTCTTTGTCATGTTTTTCATGGATTTATTTTCACTTTCGGATTTTGTTTTCATTTACATTTTCATTATTTGGTTATTCATAGTCATGTTTCTTTTTCATTTTGGCATTTTTATTTTATTTTTAATACATTTCATTCATGTCCAGTGTTGGGGTGGTCTGCTATTATTTGCTTGATGCATGTGTCAGTTGTCATTGGCTCAGTCGTGTGTCACTGCTGTGTGCCTATGTTGCACATGTCTAGGGGTGCATGCACGTGTGCTTCTGTGATTGACGTGAGATGGGGCATGTGCTGGGGAGTGCCAATTATGGTTGGCCGTGGATTTGCATTGTGGGGGGTTCATATGGCGTTACATTTGGATGTGCATACGATACTGGGGTCTGTGTTGCCATCACTGGGGTGGGGGGGACATGAGTCGGGGCCTGCTTGCAGGTTGCCATCACTGGTGGGGGGACATGAGTAGGGGGCTGCTGGCAGGTTGCCGTCACTGGTGGGGGTGGGGGGACCTGAGTCAGGGCCTGCTGGCAGGTTGCCGTCACTGGTGTGGGGACATGAGTCGGGCTGGCTGGCAGGTTGCTGTCGTTGGGGGGCTCCGTTGTGGTGTGAGCTGTCTGTTGGCATGCTCACGGGTGATGGGGGGCTCCGTTGTGGTGTGGGCTGCCTGCTGGCATGCTCACAGGTGAGGAGGGCTCCGTTGTGGTGTGGGCTGCCTGCTGGCATGCTCACTGGTGATGGGGGGGCTCTGCTGTGGTGTGGGCTGCCTGCTGGCATGCTCACGGGTGATGGGGGTCCGGTTGTGGCGTGGGCTAGCTGCTGGCATGTGTATGGATGATGGGGGGGTCGGCCGTGGCGTGGGCTGCCTGCGGGCATGTGCACGGGTGATGGGGGGGTCGGCTCTGGTGTGGGCTGCCTGCTGGAATGTGCACGGGTGATGGGGGTCCGTTGTGGTGTGGGCTGCGTGCTGGCATGTGCACGAGTGATGGGGGGTCAGCTGTGGCGTGGGCTGCCTGCTGGCATGTGCACGGGTGATGGGGGGGTCGGCTCTGGCATGGGCTGCCTGCTGGCATGTGCGCAGGTGATGGGGGGTCTGTTGCGGTGTGGGCTGCCTGCTGGCATGTGCACGGGTGATGGGGGGGGTCCGTTGTGGTGTGGGCTGCCTGCTGCCATGTGAATGCGTGTTGGGGGTGTCAGTTGTGGCATGGGCTGCCTGCTAGCATGTGCACGGGTAATGGGGGGTCGGCTGTTGCGTGAGCTGCCTGCTGGCATGTGCACGTGTGATGGGGGCTCAGTTGTGGTGTGGGCTGCATGCTGGCATGTGCATGGGTGATGGGGGGGTCGGCTGTGGCGTGGGCTGCCTGCTGGCATGTGCACGGGAGATGGGCTGTCAGCTGTGGCGTGGGCTGTCTGCTGCCATTGTGTACGGATGATGGGGGGTCCATTGTGGTGTGGGCTGCATGCTGGCATGTGCACGGGTGTTGGGGGGGTCCGTTGTGGTGTGGGCTGCTTGAGAGATGCGTTCGCAGATGATCCAAGCATGTGTGTCCTTTTTCACGCCATTTGGCTGGCGTGAGCGGGGTACGTGTATACCGAGGGGTGCGTGAGGAGTTTTACATGCAATTTGGCTGGCGCAAGCAGGGTACGCGTATTCCGAGGGGTGCACGTGAAGTTTTACATGCGATTGAGCTGGCGCGAGCGGGGTACGTGCATTCCAGTGGTGCGTGTGGAGTTTTACACGCGATTGGGCTGGCGCGAGTGGGCTATGCGTATTCCAGGGGTGCGCGTGGAGTTTTACACACGATTGAGCTGCCGCGAGTGGGATATGCATATTCCGGGGTTGCGCGAGCAGGTTACGCGTATTCTGGGGGTGCACAAGGAGTTTTACACGTGATTGGGCTGGCGCGAGTGGGGTAAGCGTATTCCGGGGGTGACCAGGAGTTTTACATGCAATTGGGCTGGTGCAAGTGGGGTACGCGTATTTCGAGGTGTGCATGAGGAATGCGTACCCCGCTCGCGTCAGCCAAATCGCATGTAAAACTCCTTGTGCACCCCCCAGGATACGCATACCCATATTCCAAGGGGTGCGCAAGGAGTTTTACACGCGATTTGACTGGCGCGAGCGGGGTACGTGAGCGTTTTTAGCGCAATTTCATTGTTGGGGGGGGCTGTATACTTGTCCACTGGCCTTTGCGCCATATTGTGGATTCGTGCAGCTGTTTTTGGCACAAGAGGCGGTGTTAGGGCCCTAACTGGCACTGCTGGATGTTCGCTGTGCCACAGCTGTAAATGGCTTGGGAAATCCATGAATACGCGGTGCGCTTAATTTGGATTTAGCGTACACGGCTTGCGCACACTCCCTCTCTGCGCTAGCCGCGTGCGCTACTTCTGCGCGAAAATCTATGAATTACCCTCATAATGCATACAACCAATAGCGCATACAACGTATACATTCGGACATGATTGGTTCTTTACACATAACTAAAAAGGGGGAGGGGAGATTGGAAGTATATGGTAAATCCAGACGAACACAATTAATTCTAGGTTTACCATTGATGTGTTAATGATTGAACCCTTACTGTCTAACTAGTTTGAAAAGAGAGACCATTATTAGGTCTTTGGGAACCTAATCATAAATCATCCCTCTTTTCTACTTAGACCCTTACAAGTTTCCCTTAACATGGAAAACACTCCCTTTAAATTCTGCTCCTCCTGCCATAAGAAGTATCCCTGGAAGGACACCGAGAAGGTGTACAATCCGTGCCTTCCCCGGGATCGCCACCTGACAGCTTTTTTGCCCCAAGACTCTCAAAGACCGGCATACAAAAGGTTGGGCAGGCCACACCATGCAGGCTGAGGCTGCAATAGAGGTGCCAGAATGTGCCGAAGAGTCAGCGGAGGAGGCGTTTAGCACACAAAGTGATGCAGAAAATGAATCGGGATCAGCAGCTTCCCAGCTGCCAGTCTGCCCCTCCAAAAAGGCATGCCGGCAGGATCGCTATCGGAGGCCACACCCGGTGACAGTGGGACAAACGGTCATAAAAAAAATAAGCACACCAAAGACCTTCGACAAAACACTCATCGAAGCATAGCCACGCGGACCAGAAATGCTTCTTTAGCGGTTCTGCCTCGATGCAGTCCTCTGTGCCCACATCTTGTGGGTGCCATGATAGCCCGAAAAAAGACAAACGTTGAGCAAACGATTGTCTGCACAAATAAAACACAAGCCACAGATTTCGAAAGCACACTCACCGAAACGTGCACCGAAACAGACACCCGTTCCCAGCACTACCCACACCACCAAATGGGTTTCGACAGATAAACCACAGTCGAAACAGCCGCATTCACAATTTCGGTAAAATCTAATACTTCACTGAAAATATCACATTATACAGAAGCCTCTTCTCCTTTGTCCTAAGCTTTAGGCTCTAGTTCACAACATACCCCTGAAGAGCCGACATTCCCTTTACAAGAAACACATTCTACCAATCGAGGACTAAATATAAATTCATACAAACTATGGACAAGGTCACTTCATTTGTTAACTTAATGGACAAATGTCCTACAGATACAAATAATGCAAGGAGAGCCTGCATGTAAGTCTTCCAGGTTATGAGTGTTACAACCCCATGCCACCACTTCTTTACAGGACGAGGTGATTGATATAGATCAAGACACTTTAGACCAAGATAATACTAACTACTATGATGATGATCTGTTCAAAGATTATCAAACTTATGATGATGATGACCAATTCCTAATTCCACTACCACCAGGTGTTGATCAGCCTGTTGCTCACTCTCCAGTGCATGATCAGGTCCTATACAATGACCTACTCAAGCGGGCAGCAGCTCATTTCAAGATACAAACTCAAGAGGTTCCCCAGGATCTAGATTTCATAGACAAAATGCTAGAAGAATAAATCTGCAGTAGGTCAACGTATACCTTTACTACAGTCAATACATAAATGGATACAACCATCCCTAGTTTCACCTTCACTTACCAGGGCTGTTAACCCCAGAATAGAGAACACTTTTCTGCCTACACCTTCTGACCCATTGTACATCAAGGGTCATCTTAAACCAGACTCCTTGGTGATTACAACCACCCACAAAAGAGCAGGGACACCATTAGATTCTGACGAGGCACCCCCGGAGAAGGAGAGCAAGAAGCTTTTCACATTGGGGAAAAAGGTAGCTACATCAGCCGCATTCTAGGTGTGAATTGCGGATAAAATAACCCTGCTTCTTCAGTTACAATAGGTCCCTTTGGGACAAAATACAAACAAATACAGATTCTGTCCCTGAACCTGCTCTTACAGAGATTTTAAAAACTGTCAATGAGGATAGACAGGTTGCGATTAAAGGAAACCACGATGCAGCAGATGCAGCAGATAACGCAGGCAGAATTGTTGCAGAGGGTGCCATATTAAAACGCCATGCCTGGCTACGTCAGTCAAGGTTTAAATTGGAAACACACGCAACACTATTAATTATTCCCATTGAATGCAATGAGCTGTTCGGGAAGGCAGTAGATGATACCCTTGAGATGACCAAAAAAGAACATGAGACTTTAAAGTCTCTAGGACATATGTCCAACAAGCCATACGTGCAAAACGGTGGTTTTAATACACATAGGTTTTTTCAAGGCCAAAGTTATCCAAGAGACTCTCAATGAACATTCAAAGAAAACAAATATCAAACCACGGCACAATCCACCCCTTTCAGCTCACCTATCAAGCAGGGTTTAGGAGAGGTAGATCCCAGTGTCGTGCCCAAGAGCGAACCCCTTCCCAAGGGCCGACCTCAGCTTGCAGCAACTAAGCAATAAAAGCAAATAAGGGGAGAGACACAGACTGTTGGCAAATCAAACCTCTTGTATTAAGCAGCCAATACATAGCATACAGAGACATTAGCAGCGGGGAAGTAGGAACTAAAACTGCCCAAAATCAATGGTGCCCTAGTTCAAGTCCCCAACCATGTTAGCCCGGTAGGGGTTCGAATATCACATTACGCCCACTCACGGGAGGGGATCACATCGGACAAGTGGGTATTCTCAACCGTGGCAAAAGGGTAGTCCATAGAGTTCCTATCCAAATCTCATCACCATCCTTCAAAACAGCGCAAGTTGTCTCAAGAACATCTACAGATTCTTCAAGAAGAAATCCAAACTCTTCTTCAGAAAGGAGCAATAGAGCTGGTCCTTCCTCACAAGATAAACAAGGGTATTTATTCAACTTACTTAATTGTTCCCAAAATATTTTTTATTTTGCGCCCTGTGGTAGAGCTTCATCCAGCAAACATGTATGTCAAACCAGAAAGGTTTCAAATGACTACCCTTTAGGAAGTAATACTACTTTTAAAACGGGGGGATTACATGGCAAGATTGTATATGAAAGATGCCTACTTTCACATTTCAATGTTGCTAGCTCACAGAAAATAGCTCAGCTTCAAAGTCGGAATGACTCAATACCAATTCAAGGTGCTTCCCTTCGGCATCTTCTCACCACCATGATTATTCACCAAAGTACTCGCAGTAATAGCTGCACACCTGCTTAGGCAGTCCATTCCAGTGTATCCTTATCTAGATGGCTGGCTAAAAACTGGAAAGATAGTGTCATCAAAACACCCAAGAGACTATTAACCACTCTTCAATCTAGGCTTCTCAATCAACGAAAATAAATCAAGTCCTGTTCCAAGTCAAACAAAACAATTTATTGGGGCCAGAATCCAAGCAAAAGATGATTTAGTAGTCCCCGCCAAAGAGAGGGTACACAATTTCATTTTTCAAATTCCACATTATGTAGCGGGTCATCAGATAACCGTGCAGAAGGCCATGTGCCTACTAGGGATGATGGCCTCCTGCATTTACATAGTACCTCTCACCCGGTTGCACATGTGTCCTATGCAAGAGGGGCTAGTGAAACAATGGTTGCAAACGAGCGGTCAGTGGGATGATCTAGTGGTCATTTTCGCAGAACCTAGTTTAATCCCTGCAGTGGTGGATGAGAGAGAACCTTCTGCAAGAGAAATCATTCACCACCACTATAGTACAAGCCACTCTTACCACAGACGCATCACTGTCAGGATGGGGGGCACATCTCCTCAATCGCACTGCACACAGTAAGTGGACTCAATCACCAGCAAAGAAGCACATCAACCTTGTTCAGTTGTTAGCAGTGTTCAAAGCCCTCCAAGCTTTTCAACACCTAATTCAAGGCATAACAGTACTAGTCGTAACAGACAGCACAAAAGCCATGTTTTACTTAAACAAACAGGAGAACACACTCTCCAAGTCTGTCCACACTAGCACTGAGCATATGAAATTGGGCATTAAAACGCAACATGTTTCTCCTGTCCCAACACATTCCAGGGGAACACAACTGTCTAGCCAATGTCTTAAGCAGAGACTTACAGCTTCCATCAGAACACGAACGGTGGTTGCACAAAGATATTCTACACAACGTCTTATTAAACTGGGTCAAGCAGACATAGATCTATTTGCAACCAAACACAATGCACAATGATTAGACTATGTGTCCAGGTACCCACAAGCAGGGTGCAAGGGGAACGCTCTGTCGATGAGCTGGTCAGGGATATTTGCTTACGCTTTTCTCCCAACACCACGTCTAAACAAGATTGTCCACAAGGTGCACCAGGAACAAGTCAAACTCATTCTAATAGTCCAATGTGGGCATGTCAACCATGGTACTCACACCTACTCACAATGTCCCTTTGCTCACCAGTAAGACTTCGGTAGCCATACAACATGCTGTCCCAACATCAAGGAACAGTATGTTATCCGTGCCCTCAAACTCTGAACCTGGCAGCTTAGCTCCCGAGGTCATAGAGTTTGGACATTTAAATTGACCACAAAGATGTATGGACATCCTTAAAGAGGCACGCAAACCCAATGCCAGACATTGCCACTACAATAAATGGGAACGTGTTGTTATCTGGTGCAAAACACAAAACATCCACCCATTGACTGCTCTCCCTCACACATAGTTCTGTATTTACTTTACCTTTTGGACACAGGGTTAGTTTGCATCTCTCTTAAAGTCCACTTAGCTGAATTGTCTGCATACACTCCATCTCAGACAAAGGTTTCTTTGTGGAAAGTGCCCGTGGTTAAAACATTTATGGAAGGGGGTAAAAGGCTACACCCACCTATTCTGATCCCAACTCCTGGGTGGGATTTAAATGTGGTACTTACGAAGCTCATGGGTCCCCCTTTAGAGCAAATGCACAAGATCAGACTTAAGCACCCCACTTACAAGACTGCCTTTCTCTTTGAAATTACATCCATCAGAAGTGTCAGTGAGCTACAAGCGCTCTCAGTTCAAGATCCCTTTCTTACCATTCAAAAAGACAGGGTGGTGCTAAGAACACACCCACGTTTTTCACTTTTCACCAAAGTTTATCTCAAAGTTCCATAGAACATCCTACTTTCTTACAGAATCCAACCAATTTGATAGAAAAGAGCCACCATACTCGACATGTTAGGGGGGCTGTTATCTATTACCTAAACAAGACAAACCAATCAGAAAAAACGGATCAATTCCCTGTTTCCATACCTACTGAAAGAGAAGGGATCCTGTCTCTAAGACAGGTATCTCAAAGTGTATAGTCAAATGCATTCAGATTTGCTACTCTCTTTCTAAAGAAGACTCTTCGTTTCACACCAACAGCAGACTCTACACTTGGCACAGGGGCTACTTTAGCTTTTATTGCCAATGTACCTTTGGATGCAAATTTCAAGGCTAACTGGAGTTCCATAAATTCCGTTACACAGCATTACTGTCTGGATACTCATACCAAGCAATATTTACAGGTGGGACAAGCTGTATTAAAACATCTATTTGCTGCTGTACCTTCAAACATCCCACCACCTTCTCCAGCTACTACTCGCTAGTCTATGCAAAGCATGTGATTCTAAGTAGATCCACAAGCCTCAGAAGGCATACATTACTCACCGTAATTGTATTTCTGATGCTTGTATCTGCTTAGATACACATGCACCCACCCTTCCTCCCCTCTTGGAGTTGAAGTCCATAGACATCAAATACCTTACACTTCTTGTTATGTGCTGTTAGGCAAAGTTTGCATGCAGTACCCTCTGGGAACACTACACACAGCTATGACAACAGGTGTCGGCAAACCAACCTTTGGTATAAGCTTGTACTACACAGTTTTGGTAGCATGTTGAGCAGCCAGGCTTATCTCAAGATGGGAATGTGAGCAGTAATGATGTTACAAAGAGGTTTACAATCACATGTGTTCAAATAAACTCTTATACTCAAGGTTTCCTGGATAAATACTTATTCATTTATTTATCAGCCAGTTATAAAACATTAATTAGAAGGAGGCAATCATATAATAACACACAAATATACTTCAATGCTTTTCAAGAGGAGTAAAAGGCAAAGGTTATCAGAACATAAAAGACTACAATTATTCTTAGACAGTGCAAATACGTTGAGTTTGTCAGAAGAGTCAATTCAATTTAATAGGCTAGGCCAAAGTCAATAGGCTAAAGTCTTGGATAAAGCGGTTTTGGTAGATAAACAAAAAGGTCTATGCACAAGTTCTTGGAAGTAGTTTGTAAAAAGAAGACTCATATGTTGGGTCATAAGCTGATTAGGCCTGCGATTTGCAAAAGTTTCAAGCACTTTCGCTGTGAGAGGTAAGTTCTCTCAGTCTTGTTTTACAGTACCTTTCAATGAAGAAAAAGATGCAGCTGATGACTTCTGTTCTTGGCAGTTACTGCAGATCTCGCTGTTCCTGGGCCTCAGTCGTGGGGACAAGAGGGAGGACGTCGAGGGACTCCTGCACTGCACTGGGACGGTCAAAAGCTTGCAACTGGCAAACTTCAATTTCAGTGGCTGTTTCGCATTACAGCTACTGTGCTGGTAACAACGCTGGTCCTGGCTGTCAAGGTGGACTGTCCTTGCTTCTGAGGTCCCACACTCAGCAGAGTGGGGTCAGGCTTGGTCGGTCCGATGTCGTGGGAGTCCGGAGGATCTTCCAAATGCTTTTGGCCAGTTTACAAGTAACGCACACAATTTGGTGTCCCTCTCCCTGGCTCTACGGTTTCCTGCAGCACTCTGGGGAAATGCAACCAGCTCCGATATGGGTGTCCAGGTGGCTTACTTGGGAGTTGATTGGTCCTACCAGCTCAAAGGGAGAAGTCGTCCTTTGCAGGGCTTCTCTGTCGATGCAAACTTGATGATTCGGACCTGCAGCAGGGCCTCACCGGGCAAACCAACGGTCTAGGAGTTGAAGCAGCTGTCCTGTTCAAGCTCCTTTTCGGTTCCTTCGTCCAGTGGTCGACTCTGCCTTCCAAGTCAAGGGACTCGCCTTTTATTCAGTTCTCTCCCATTCATTCCAGACTAGCCGCCACTAACCCATCAGGGTGGCTGTCCTTGCCGGACAGACAACCAGCCAATCATCACAGAGTGCATTTGGGTCTCCTAGGAGACTAAGCACAGGGAGTTTCTGGCACCTCCCACACTTCCTGCCTACCCCAGACACCCTGGAGCCAGAGGCGGTCTTCACTCCTGAATCCCACCTAAGGCGAATGAACAAAGAGACCAAACATGGCTTGGCGTGCAGAGACAAACTCTTACCGGAGCTACAAATAGTTTGCGGTGGGGAAAAATCATGGTAGTTCGTTGTAAAACCACTGGCACCAGTTATTCTGAGAGGAAAGGGTAACATTTGACTGTTACATGAGTATCTAGACACAGGGGATACTAGGTAATCCCTCCAGCGCTCTATGGGAAGATAGGTTGTGCTGGGTCTAGAAATGTACAGGACTAAGTGAAGTCAATTTCACTCCACTGTTCTAGGAAACAGTAGTTTATCCCAGATAAGGTAGTTAAACCTTGGGAAAGCCTGAAAGGCTTCCCTGTGTCACTGCACTGAGGGTGCTGTGTGACATAAATGAAAAAGATGATGCCTATGGAGTTGGTTAGACCCCATAACCAAAGGAAACACAAAGGTAAAACACATATAAAAAGTACATGAAAGAGTGGGCAAAAAAGGTCACACTCTCTCCAGGTAAAAAAAATCAAGTCCTCAAAATCCAGCAAAAATGCTGGGGGTGTCTAAGGTAGAGGGAATTAGCACATTTTTGAGAATTCTCCCTAACACGTTGTAAGAGGATTCAATTCAACACTACAGCTAAGTCAACGCCTAGTCTATAATACTGAATGAAAACCCTTATTGATATATCTTTAGGTCCAGTTCATGCGTTCTGGATGACTACCCCTATATAACACCCCTCTCTTGGAATCCCCCTGACCCCACTGAGCCAAGAAGTAGTTCTGTTTTGCAAGTTTAAAAGGTTTATTTGATAATTTAAAATAGATATATCACACTTTATAATAAATTAATACTTGAATATCACCCTTAATCTGATATGTTAAAGATTAACAATGGAGAATCGGGCACTAGCACACTTCTTTATAATCACTAATGAGTTGACATGAAATGGATAAGATAGCACACTGGTAAATAGGAACAAAATTATAATGTGGTAGAAAATGCTTTATAGGGTTCAAATGGATGTAATGTTGAATGAAAATGCAATACAGAAAATACTCAATATGATTTCAACAAACAAGGTAATCACTTTTCTCTGGCAATCCCCTCCCCCCCTTGATGCAATGCAAGGAAATGGAAGGAAGCACACAGTTCTCAGAAATGCAATCAATGTAATCAGTTCAATCCCCCCCAAGCTTAGACAACAGAAGTTTAAAACACAGATAGGAGTTTTGAAAACACGGGCCCAAAGGCTCACACTAGCAATGATGCAGGGATAGTTAGCAGGTTAAACGAATTTCTGGCAAATGGAAGGCAAGCAGCAGCAGTTTTTACATGTGAAGAAATTGCAAATCGCGGTAAAATTCGCGGATGCGTGTTGCGGTAAAACTATAAGGGGTAGGAATGCGGTTCTTGGTGCGATACAAAGCTACGATTCTAAGCTATCAGAGGAAAGTTACTGCAAGTCTCTAGCCCAAACGGTCGCGGAGATATGAGCGATTTAATAAAGGTCGTTTTTGGGTTTGCAAATTTCAAAAGCTCAAAATGACAAGTGCAGCTTGCAACTAGCAAATCACAGGTGACAGCTTTACAAGTGACAGGTGACAGTTAGGAGACAGTTCTACTTAGATTAAAATAGGATTGAATTATATTATTTTAACTAAGAGATTGGTTCTGCACAGTATTCTAGGTACTCACACTATATTCTTGAGTGAAATGGGCCTCGCCACGGATCTGGTCAGGGTTTTAAACTGGACTCTGGTCTGGTCTGGTCTGGCCTCTGCACTTCACAGTGATCTGGGTCAGCTCTCTCTGCTGGTCTGGGTCTCTCTGGGTACAGCACTGCTTTCTCTCTGGTCTGGTCTCTTAGTTCTGGATAGATTGAAGTCTCTAGTTTGGCTTTCTGGAGGTTGATGGAGGTAAGTATGGATTTTTCCGGCAGAGCGTCCCGCTGCAGATGGATTTGGAAGGCCCCTATCTGTCCTGTCTGTCTGCTTTTATGTGTTTAGAATGTGGGTGTGTTCTAGCATCACTGACCCTACCTCTCTCTCAGCTTCTAATTGGTCAAACTTCCATTTCTCATTTGATTGGGGGAGCTAGGTTGGGTCAGAGTGATGTCATTTTACAGCCTGCAGAAAGTCCACTCCTCCTGTCAACTTACACACAAATCTAGATTTGAAACAAATACATATTTGCAGAGGTACATATTGTTTTAAAATCATATGCACCCATCATGCATTACAGGAGGTATCCCCTGTTCAAACTCTGCTCTTCCTGGGAGCTTGCATTCAGAACTGGCACATATTTCACTTTTTAACTGATTTTGCAATTTCTGACATGGACCCAACTTTACATACATGTGTGCAGGGAGTAGGGACATTAACTGATGAAGTTTCAGATTTTTAACATGCATACATTTAGAGTTATATCCACTTTTCCGCTGACACCCCCCTGAACACGCCACCGGGTCGAAAAACCTCTTAAAATGTGGGCAGAAAAATCACAAGAATTATGGTATCATTTATAAAATTTTCACATGTCCGCTCTATGAGTTATTCATCTTTTTAAAGTTATGTTCTGGCTCCAAAGGGGTGTGGTTTCCCAGGTCACATGGTATAGAAACCAGTCTTTCCAGTTTCTGCCAAGCCAGCTTGCTCTCACAGGCAGTGCCCCTCCCAGCTCTTGCCAAGAGGAAGCTACATTTTACGACTGCGGTAATAAAAACCTTTGCCTGAGTGAAGAGGGCTTTGTTCACTCTCCTGCAGAGCCCAGGTAATTCAGTTATCAGATAGATGGCATATCCTTAGCTTGGGCAGCAAAAGGAAGGTTGGCCTGGGAACACAGTTGTGACTCAAATTTCACTCCTGATGGGGGTAGTGGCCAGGCAGAATTAAGTTCCTTAAGCCAGACTTTCAGCTACTGTCATGTTATTTGTTGCTTTTTAAATTAACTTGCAATTTTACACATGCAGCTAGAATGCTGATTCTAAGTGCAAAACTAAGACATTTAAACAATTGCAACCTATGTGACACTCAAAAGTAGGTCACTCAGTCAATTTAAACATTTAGATTTTAGTGTCTTTAAATCCAGTGCAACTTAAACTGCTGACTCCATAGCTCAGCTAGTTTTGTTATAAGCATTGTTCTGGGCTCTTCATTTCCCAGATTTTGTAGGCACACAAAACTCCATTCTACCAAATGTCTGCTGGTGTTCGGTGAATATTTTGCACATATTGCAATGTTTGAAAATAGGCATTTTGACTTGCCTTCAGGGAAACAGAGTGGTTTTAAAACGCCGGCTTTTGGATAGTGGTGAGTACTGGTACTGCACCCATTTTTGGGATTTAAGAAATGAATTCCCCACAATTCTAGGTTGCATTTGGCAATCAGCATTGCCATTCCCAATGGTTTCAGACTACTGTGCGGGTAGTCCAATGGTGGTTTTAGGCACTGTCCTTCTGTGCCCATAACATCGGCAAAAATGAGTGGCAGCCTATTCTTCATGCATTTCCCTGTGCATTTTCTGGGAAGCTCTGGCCATCATGATGTTTTCCATGTCAGTACTGCACAGTTTTGAGGTAGGGCTAGGATGCATGGGTAAATACATCCCACAAGCCCCCCTCTTGCGATGGCCATTCTATTTCACGAATGGGACTCGCAAGATCTGGGATGTTTCCTCATCTTCTTCCAATAGATGGCACAGTTCAGCATCTTTTCCTCCATCCGGTACTGATCGATCGGTTCTCCTCGCCGGTCCTGATGGGAATATTGGGCGGTACACTGGGCCCATTGCGTCTCAGCTCCCGGTCTCCGGATCGTCCTCCTTGGCCCGTCTCAAGGTTTTCTTTCTCCTAGGACGACAAAGGAAGAGCGGCAATACCTATTCATAGACGTTTTTCCACCACCGTTGAGATAGTGGGGCAGCATATGCATTTCATCATCACGAAACATTACATTCTTATTTTGAAAAAAAAACAGTATAACTAAGAGACAGTTTCATGCAAATCACAATATTTTAGAGACTAGATGTGGTATGTTTTATGATTGGAACTGAATTAGTCTGAGACAGTACCCGCTAGGATTCCAGAGGATTCCTCCAGTTGTTGCAGAGTGTGCCTGGGATGGCAACATTTCAACTGGTTTATGTGGACCCACTTGTCTTCCCCCTCTGCCGAAGCGCCTTTGGGGATGCGGATCTTGTAGGCCACAGGGGAGATCTTATCGACGATCTCAAAGGGTCCCTTCCATGTAGGCAAAAATTTGCGCTGCTTGGCCTGGTTCCTTTGGAAGTTGTATAGATAGACCCGGTCCCCCACCTGATATTCCTTCCTGGAAGTTTTCAGGTCATAGTGGGTCTTCATGCTATCAGCTGATCTTTCTAGATTCCGCTGAGCATAAGCAAAAGCATGTTGGAGGTGTTTCCTTAAATTCTCTACATACTCATGAGTAGTGGAGGCATTTATCAGTGTCTGCTCTTGGGTCCTGTAGAGCAAATGCTGCGGAAGCACCATCTTGCGTCCAGTCATCAACTCAAATGGTGACATTTTGGTTGCAGATGAAGGGGTAGATCTGATAGCCATTAGGACCAGAGGTAATCGGATATCCCAACTTGGCCCAGAATCTGCCACAAACTTCTTTAATATGCTCACAATTGTCCGGTTATATCTCTCTACTGCCCCAGAAGAAGCTGGTCTATAAGCAATATGCAGCTTTCTCTTGACTCCCAGTATCTCCCACATCTTTGTCATTACTTCACTGGTGAAGTGGCTACCTCTGTCTGACTCAATCCTTTGAGGTAGACCAAAACGGGAAAAGATGTGGTTAATCATCAAGGCAGCTGCAGTTTCTGCCTTGCAATTTGGGGCTGGGAGACATTCCACCCACTTGGTAAACAAGCATGTGACGGTCAACATGTACTTATTCCCCCTAGCCGAGCGAACCACGGGGCCTACAAAGTCGATTTGTAAATCTGACCATGGCAGTGTCATTCCCCTCTTTTGTAAAGGCGCCCGGTGTGTGAGGGATGTCGGCTGAAATTGTGCACACACAAGACAACCCTTCAAATATTGGTTGAGGTCCTGGCCCATGTGTGGCCAGTATGCAACCTCTCTTAAGATTTCCAATGTTGTGTGAAACCCCCTGTGACCGGCAGTGGCCGCATCATGGGCGTGACTTAACATCAGGCTTCGGAATGAGGTAGGAACCACCCACTGATCGTGGCCAGCTTTGGATTTCCTTACCAGCAAACCGTCTTGGATTCGGAACATTTTTGGACATTTCATCAACACTCTTAGGTCCTCTTTCCCAATGTAATCGGTATCCGTCAGGGGAAAGTTCTCAGGGTCCTCAAGGTGCTGGTAAAATTGACCAATAATTGGATCCCCCTTCTGAGCAGTAATCAAATCAGCATCAGGGGTCTCCTTACTCCATTGTGCAATTGAAAGGTCGTTGTGAGCATTTGTCTGGGACCTAGTGATGGCAGTGACCTGGATTTCCCCCAACAGGGACTCAATCTCAATTAGATCCCCTTGGATGGCTCCGGATTTGGCCAGCTGATCAGCTAAGTCATTTCCAGTTTTGTCTGGTCCCTCTACTTTGGAATGACCCTTGATCTTCTTCCAATAGATGGTCATCTCGTTCGAGGTGACCAGATCATCAATGTTTTGGATCAACTTCCCATGTTTCAAGGGTTTGTTGTTAGCACATAACATGCCTCTGGTTTTCCAATTAACCAGGTGCTCCACAAACCCGTTCCGTACATAATCCGAATCTGTGATTATGACCAGTTCGTGGAGTTGATGCTGGACAGCAGTGAGGATGGCCTGATGCACAGCCATCAATTCTGCCACCTGACTACTTCGGGGACCAATTTTGTATCCAGCGGAGGGTTCTGGGGACTCATTCACCCATGCATTCCCTACGCCAGCCACCAGTTTTTTCTCCCCGTTGTTGTCAACATGGTAAGAGCATCCATCCACATAGACAGTGGGCATTCCCTCACACTTGTCTTCTTCAAAGACTTTGTGTGGGGAATTAAGGTATGCCTCCATGTTGTCCTTGATTTTCAGACTTTCGTCCTCGAGACAGTTTTCTCTGGCACAATCATGCAAGTCAGCCAGACCTTGCGCGAGGGGACTCTTCTTGTTTTGGCCATATCTGACCTCCACAGGAAAGCCTTGCATTGACAGAATCCAGGAAGTAATTCGGGAATTACTCACATTTCCGGCCCGGATTCTGTCACTTTGGAGATATTGCAGAGGCTGGTGTGGAGTCTCCACTATGATGTGTTCCCCCTGGATAAACGGGCGGTAATTCTTCAATGCCCACACCGTTGCCAGGAGTGCCTTCTCACAATCGTTGAATTTTTCCTCCACAGAGGATAAAGTTTTGCTCGCATAGGAGATTACTTTATTGACCTTGTCATGCTTTTGGTATAATACTGCCGTCAAGCACGTATTAGAGAACCCTGTCTCCAGGAAGAACTCCTTGTTTCTGACAGGGTAAGCTAGGCAAGGCGCTTGTGAGAGGCTTCTCTTGAGTTGTTTTACTGCCTCGGCTTGTTCTGGACCCCATTCCCACTTGACCCCCCCCTTCAGGAGATGAATCAGGGGTCTGGTGATCTCTGCGTAGCCCTCAATGAACTTTCTGCTGTAATTAGTCAGTCCAAGGAGGCTCCTTAGTTCCCGCAGGGTTGTGGGGTCTTTCAGTTTCTGAAGTGCTTCCACTTTCTTTTCCTGGGGACAAAGACCCTGAGGAGTAATCTCATGCCCCAAGAAATTAACACGGGTTCTACACCACTGTGCTTTCTGAAAGGAAAGTTTTGCTCCGGCGGCCCTCAACTGGGTCAGAACATAACGGATCTCCGCTATGTGTTCCTCCACAGATGAACTTTTGATGAGGACATCATCTACATAAGCCAGGTTACCCCTTGCACCCAAGTCGGGCATGGCATTGTGTAGAAAAATGTTGAATTCATTGCCGGAGTTGAGGTATCCGAAGGGAGTCCGGGTCCATGTGTACTGCTGGCCCCCAAAGGTAAAAGCCAGTTTGTATTGGTCCTCCCTACTGACAGGCACGGTCCAGTACCCATTGGTCAGGTCTATTGCAGTGAATACCTGTGACCCCTGGATCTGGGCCAGCCCTTGGTCAATGTAGGGCAGAGGCCATCGGGAAGTATGGACCCGTTTGTTGAGCTCCCTAAGGTCGGCGCAGAGTCTCCACTGGCCGTTCGGTTTCAATATTCCCAGCACCGGATTATTGAAGGTGCTGTGGACTGGACGGATTATTCCCCGGGACTCAAGGTTCTTAATTATTTCAGTAAGGGACTCCATTGATGCGAGAGGCAAGCGATATTGCTTCACAAACACAGGAGTCATGCCAGGGTCCGTGGGGATTGTGGTTGTGTGGATGTCAGTGCGACCACAGTCATATGAGTCTACCGCAAAGAGATCTTGGAAATCCAAGAAAACTTGTTTCAACTTTTGCTTTTGTTCCAGAGTCACACAGGCATCAGCTAGGTTGACTCTCTCTTCCACCATCTGCCTGAAGCCTGGAAAGATTTCTGGTTTGGCTATCTCCGCGGCCTCCTCCAGCTGGGTGGAGAAGTCCCTGGTCAGAGTGCTGATTTGGACCGGAGGCTTCAGGTGGGCAAGGCAGCCTTCATGAACCTGGAAAATCACCTCCTCCCTCCTGAAGTCACAAGTCACATCTTCCTTACCATAGGGGCAGGAAGTGTACACCAGGAAGTTCCCCCCATGCCGGGTAAAAATCCTGTCTGGTGTTGTATTGTCATCACTGTCACTGTCAAAACAGTCCTTGGGGATTGGTCCTAACAGTTCATTTACTAAGTCGATGGAAAAATGTCGGTCATCAACCGCCATTCCAATAATGGTGCCTGCGGCTAGAGTAATACTCTCTAAGTCGCTGTTATCCACCTCTATTGGAATGGTGTCATGTTCTATGTTGACTAATGGAGTTGGGTTTACCCCTAACCCTTGCAGTTGGAGAGAAGCATTTAGATGTATGTAAGCATCAGGGTTTTGCAAATATTGTCCTCTTTTAACTTTCACTTCCAGGGAGAGTTGTCGGGTCCTTTCTGGGATGGTGACTTCCTCTTTTACCTGAATTTCAACTGCATAAGGTAGCAATTGAGCTGACCTAAATGCTTTTTCTGGATCATCAAAGCCCATGGGATTATCCGCTAATCGGGACCAAGCTTTGAAGTTTATTAGGTCCAAACTAATGGCAAAGCGATTGAGAATGTCACTGCCTAAGTAAAAGGCGGCAGGGACGTCTCGCACGACCCAACAATTGTGGACTATACTCTTGTTGCCAATGGAGATTTTGAGCATACACCTGCTTGGCAGGAGATGTTTGGAATTAGGTGCTTCCAGGTCCATTTCCCATTTGTCTATCAGTTTGAAGGTGGGAATGGCTGGATCTTTTGGGAGTTGGCGGAACATGGCTTCGCTGATGAAGCTCTTACCGTTGTTCACACACACTCGAGCGAGAACAGAGTCCTTCCCATCATTTAACTGAACAGGGATGAACAACTGCTCTCCAACTTGCTGAATCTCAGCCAGGCTCTGAGCTGATTTCACATCTTTCTGGACTATAGGAGTGGGAGTTTCAGATTGTGGATTGGTATAGAATTTCAAAGTGTTTCCTTCCAGCGTGGAATACCACTTTAAACTGGAAGGAAGGTTGATTTTCAGAAACAGAGAGGACCCCCCATCACCAGTCTGTTGTCCTACTGCTATTACTGTCACGTCTGGAATTTGGTTGTTCTGGAAGTGAAATTCTACTTGGTCAGATTTTTGTTCAACCATGTGGCATGTGCCGTTTAAACTAACATGGTTGACACTCTGTTTTAATTTTATTGGTCGGCTAGTCTGGGTCCAGAGGACCTTGTTTACGCAATCTATTAGGGGTGACAACCTTCTCAGGAGGTCATTCCCTAGTAAACAAGGGGTGCCCTCTGGGGTCACAACTATGACCGGGTGTTTCAACTTGTGTCGCCCGATCTTAATGTCCAAGTCTGCCGTCCCCTCGACGGGAATTTCCTTCCCGTCAAAGTTCTGCAGTTGTCCAGGAAGAGAGGTGAGAGGAATTTGGTAATTCTCTCCCCTTCCTGCATTCAGTTCATCAAAGGCCCTTCTGGACAGAAGGGTAGCTTGAGATCCAGTGTCCACCAGTGCCGAGATTGTACCCTGCCCCTGTACTTGTACCGGGGCATAATATCTTCCCTCCTTCTCCTCAAGGGGGCACAGATAATGTACATTTTTTGACAACTGGTGGGCTAACTTTCTGGTCTTGGACATGGCGAGAGAAGAGATTTGGGCAGAATTCGGGGGAGAGCCTTGGGAATCTGAAAGAAAAATTTGGCAACTGGAGATCAGAGCCATTGTGGGTTCCCCTGGCTCCGGTTCTGGGCCGCCCCCCCCTTTTTGGAGGCAGTCACCAGGATGAATTTGAACCAGGGGATTTTCTTGCTGTTGGTTCTGGGATGAGATGGTGGGCGGCGGTAGCCCAGTCTCCACCTCTCCCCAGTCTGGATTGGCATCCCTAGGGACCCATTTTTCTTTGGGAGGAGTTCCCCCCTCTCTGAAGGAGAAGATCCTTTTCCCAGGATCCTCTGAGGATCCCTCTCCCTCAAATTGGAAGATCTGTACCTCCTCCTCAAACTGAGTCTGTTTGGGTCTTTTGTTTCTCCTACCCCCCCTCTGCTCCTTAGGAGGCAGACTTTCAGGGGCAAGAGATTTTGTTTCCGGTTCCTGGGTTTCCAGGGGCTGTTTACAAGTGAGGAAGGAAGCTTCCTCCAAGGCTTTACACCCCCCTTCCCTTTGTGCCTCCTCCCTGGGAACCGGTGAGTTATCGGGGTGCTGCCCCCGTCATTGTTCTGGAGCACCAGGTCCAGAGTTGGGTGCGTTCTGCGCCGGCACGCCCATCTGAGGGTTCTGCTGAGCCCTCAGTATGTGACCCAGATCCCGCGCCATGTTTTGAACCTGGCGCTCTAACTGGGAAACCCGCTCAGGCTGATACGGGGCCCTGTTTTCTCCCCTGGGCTGATCCCGGGAAGGGTAGCTGTCCCTCCTCTGGTAATACCCCGGGTTGGGAAGATTTGGGTACCCCTCCACCCTTGGCCTCCCCTCTCCCGGATTCAGTGGTCTGGGCTCAGGGAATTGGGGAAAGAAGGATGGATGGTTTTGGGGCTGAAAGTCGGGTGGATATCTGGGGAAAAAGTTCTGCCCAGGGTTTGGTAAATTTCTGCCCTCCTGTGGGAAGTTTGGAGGGAAGTTCCCTGGGTTAGGTGCTTGGCTGGATCCCCCCCCTTGGGCTGGAGGAGTCCACACATAACCCAGGATGGGTCGATTTCCCTTGTAACGTGGACTTACATAGTCAGGAGAGCGAGGGACCCCATTTGTGGGGCTGCCTCCCTGGCTCCCTGTCTGTGACTGGCCTGAGGACCTTCTGGGCCTAGCATCATTAGGTGCAGGTAGGTTTTTAGGCCCCCCCATCTCCAGATCCAAAACGGGGGTGACCTTTACCTCTGCCACCTTGACAGCAGCAGGGGTGCTGTTGGCTTTGGGGTTTTTCTGGGCATTGCTTTTATTTTCTATGGGCTTCTGCACCTCATAGATCCGGGTAGCCTGTTCAATGACCCAGTCTAAAGATCTTTTCTCATGAAAATCTCTCACGAGCTGGGTCATTATATATTTGGGCAAGGCATGGAAAAATGTATTGACAAACTCTCTACTATCTGTGCGCACCCTTCTGGTGGTTTGCGCAAAAGCACGCTTTAACTCCTGCACAAATTCTCGTGGGGCCTGATCCTCCCCACATTGCAAATTGTAGGCCGCCTTGCGAGCCTCTTGAGGATTTCTGTGAACAGAAAAATGTTTCAGGATGGCCGCCTTATATGTGGACCATCTTAAATGATTTTGGTCCTCCAGCCCTGCAAAGAAACTGGAGTATTCCGGGGAGAATGTCCACTTTACATATTGAATACAGCTTTGGCTGTCCTTCAAATGGAAAGTCTCCATCATTTGTTCAAACAACTCTAAGTGCTCCCAAACAGAATACTTAGCGTTCTTATGGTAAGGCGTGATGACGCTCCTGATCGCCTTAATCTGCTCTAAGGGGTCCTTAAGCAAGGCCCTTTTTGCCTTATTGGCCTTTTTGGTTCGGGTAACCCTTGTCCATTCTTCCTCGGACTCAGAGGCACTGCTCCCAGAGGTTCCCATCTGTTCTTCCAGGTTTTCCCGGATTCTGCGAGCCTGGGAATGGCTGGCAGAATGTGGGGACCTGGTCTCCTGTGTCCTGCGCAGTTCAGAGGAGTCTTCAGATTCCTCCTTGCTGCCAGGATTTGATGGGTACCCCCTCCACTGACCTAACTGGGCAGAGGTTTTCAGGATGCCCTTAATGGGCCTACTCTCCTGGGGTTCCCCATTGAACTGTACTGTACTTGGGTGCCCATACCCGGATGCCCACCCCTCCATTCCTGAGTGGTACTGGCCTATGAGCCCCATACTCTTAGCTGGATAGTAATCTGCCATCCCTGTGGCCCTGTGCTCATGTGCGCCAGGGGACATGGGGGTGGTAGAGTCCAGGGACTGGGGGAGATGAAGGCCCCTGGTGTTAGGGCTCCTGCGGTTATGGTCAGGAGTCTCTCTTTCCCAGCGGACCTCATCTCTATCCGCCCCTGCTCCCTGTTGCAATGCAAGAGCCTGCATTTGTGCTTTCAGTTCCTCTGTTAAGGCCTTACTCGACTCTATCAGTTTCTCCTGCATCTCTACCTGTTGCTGGAGCCTCTCATTGTGTTGACAGAGGGCCTCATTCTCCCTCTGTGCTTCCTGGTTGGTCCTGGAGAACTGGGCCAGTCTTTGCTGCAGGAGGTTTACCTCCTGGGCAATGTCCCTATTGGCCTGCTCCTTTCTTGCTAGAGCATCTTCCACCCTTCTGGTGTGCTCTACCAAGTTCTGGTTTTCTTTTTGGAGATCACCCAGCCCCTGGTGGGCCAGGTGATTTTCTTCCATTTTTCTTTTTAAATGGCAGACTTCCTGGCCTAAGGCGTCTCTTTCCTGACTAAGAGCCTGCATTTGTGCCGCCAGGTCGTCCCTTTGCCTTTGGAAGGCACCAGCTTTCTGGCGCTCCTGATCAAACTCTGCCTGGGTATCCAGGTCTTTCAGACTCAGTTTATTGCTCTCCTCCTTCACTCTTTCTAGGTGGCCTTGCAGGGTGACTACCTGCTCAGCACATGCCCTATTGAAGTCTAGCTGTTGCTCCAGCTTTTTCTGGCTTTGCAGTAGGGAGTCCAAACCTTCTTGGTGTTCCTTCTGCAAGGCCAGAAATCTGGTATCCTGTTCTGACTTTTCCTTTTGCAGCACATCCATATCCTCCTTTATTTTAGTGATGTACTGTCTGGTCTCATTTTCTGACTCCTGGCTTCTGTGCAGCCTTTGCTCAGAAGAGTCCAGATCAGATTGGGCCTTCTCTAACGCCATCTGTTGCCTTTTTGCCAGATCATGGCCTTCAGCACATTTATTCTGTATGGCTCCCATGTATAAATATAAATATGCCGCTATCCTAACAATCTTGTCGTGCTCATCTTTGGCCTTAGGAGCCATATATAGTTCACTCAGGGCCACGTGTAATGGACCCTGATCTCTATATATATCTGACCCTGTTTCCGTGACCTGTTGCATGATGGCCTGCAACCAGACTGTTTGGTCCTGGTGAGTCCACTCACCTCTCACAAATAACTTATGTAAGAAGTGCTCTCTTGCTATTTTCATATCTACCAAGGTCGTCATTCTAGAGATTGGTCTCTGTCCTGACTTACAGAAGTTAGTATTTTATTTTCTTGGAGTGTCCCTTTTGAGGAATGCTTCACAGCGTAATGCAGCGTGGTGATCCGACCGGATGTATGTATCCCGTCAGTTAGCACACTGTATTAAGCTGCACAAATGGTAAATCTAACCCAACGTCTCGGCTCGAGCCCCCAATTTGTAAGAGGATTCAATTCAACACTACAGCTAAGTCAACGCCTAGTCTATAATACTGAATGAAAACCCTTATTGATATATCTTTAGGTCTAGTTCATGCGTTCTGGATGACTACCCCTATATAACACCCCTCTCTTGGAATCCCCCTGACCCCACTGAGCCAAGAAGTAGTTCTGTTTTGCAAGTTTAAAAGGTTTATTTGATAATTTAAAATAGATATATCACACTTTATAATAAATTAATACTTGAATATCACCCTTAATCTGATATGTTAAAGATTAACAATGGAGAATCGGGCACTAGCACACTTCTTTATAATCACTAATGAGTTGACATGACATGGATAAGATAGCACACTGGTAAATAGGAACAAAATTATAATGTGGTAGAAAATGCTTTATAGGGTTCAAATGGATGTAATGTTGAATGAAAATGCAATACAGAAAATACTCAATATGATTTCAACAAACAAGGTAATCACTTTTCTCTGGCAATCCCCTCCCCCCCTTGATGCAATGCAAGGAAATGGAAGGAAGCACACAGTTCTCAGAAATGCAATCAATGTAATCAGTTCAATCCCCCCCAAGCTTAGACAACAGAAGTTTAAAACACAGATAGGAGTTTTGAAAACACGGGCCCAAATGCTTTGATATGTGCTAGCAATGGATGAGAAATATGCTGGAAATGCTTTTTAATTCCCTTTCAGAGGTTCAGGGTAAGTGGTATCTAGTTAATATTAGTCCAGGCTCACACTAGCAATGATGCAGGGATAGTTAGCAGGTTAAACGAATTTCTGGCAAATGGAAGGCAAGCAGCAGCAGTTTTTACATGTGAAGAAATTGCAAATCGCGGTAAAATTCGCGGATGCGTGTTGCGGTAAAACTATAAGGGGTAGGAATGCGGTTCTTGGTGCGATACAAAGCTACGATTCTAAGCTATCAGAGGAAAGTTACTGCAAGTCTCTAGCCCAAACGGTCGCGGAGATATGAGCGATTTAATAAAGGTCGTTTTTGGGTTTGCAAATTTCAAAAGCTCAAAATGACAAGTGCAGCTTGCAACTAGCAAATCACAGGTGACAGCTTTACAAGTGACAGGTGACAGTTAGGAGACAGTTCTACTTAGATTAAAATAGGATTGAATTATATTATTTTAACTAAGAGATTGGTTCTGCACAGTATTCTAGGTACTCACACTATATTCTTGAGTGAAATGGGCCTCGCCACGGATCTGGTCAGGGTTTTAAACTGGACTCTGGTCTGGTCTGGTCTGGCCTCTGCACTTCACAGTGATCTGGGTCAGCTCTCTCTGCTGGTCTGGGTCTCTCTGGGTACAGCACTGCTTTCTCTCTGGTCTGGTCTCTTAGTTCTGGATAGATTGAAGTCTCTAGTTTGGCTTTCTGGAGGTTGATGGAGGTAAGTATGGATTTTTCCGGCAGAGCGTCCCGCTGCAGATGGATTTGGAAGGCCCCTATCTGTCCTGTCTGTCTGCTTTTATGTGTTTAGAATGTGGGTGTGTTCTAGCATCACTGACCCTACCTCTCTCTCAGCTTCTAATTGGTCAAACTTCCATTTCTCATTTGATTGGGGGAGCTAGGTTGGGTCAGAGTGATGTCATTTTACAGCCTGCAGAAAGTCCACTCCTCCTGTCAACTTACACACAAATCTAGATTTGAAACAAATACATATTTGCAGAGGTACATATTGTTTTAAAATCATATGCACCCATCATGCATTACAGGAGGTATCCCCTGTTCAAACTCTGCTCTTCCTGGGAGCTTGCATTCAGAACTGGCACATATTTCACTTTTTAACTGATTTTGCAATTTCTGACATGGACCCAACTTTACATACATGTGTGCAGGGAGTAGGGACATAAACTGATGAAGTTTCAGATTTTTAACATGCATACATTTAGAGTTATATCCACTTTTCCGCTGACACCCCCCTGAACACGCCACCGGGTCGAAAAACCTCTTAAAATGTGGGCAGAAAAATCACAAGAATTATGGTACCATTTATAAAATTTTCACATGTCCGCTCTATGAGTTATTCATCTTTTTAAAGTTATGTTCTGGCTCCAAAGGGGTGTGGTTTCCCAGGTCACATGGTATAGAAACCAGTCTTTCCAGTTTCTGCCAAGCCAGCTTGCTCTCACAGGCAGTGCCCCTCCCAGCTCTTGCCAAGAGGAAGCTACATTTTACGACTGCGGTAATAAAAACCTTTGCCTGAGTGAAGAGGGCTTTGTTCACTCTCCTGCAGAGCCCAGGTAATTCAGTTATCAGATAGATGGCATATCCTTAGCTTGGGCAGCAAAAGGAAGGTTGGCCTGGGAACACAGTTGTGACTCAAATTTCACTCCTGATGGGGGTAGTGGCCAGGCAGAATTAAGTTCCTTAAGCCAGACTTTCAGCTACTGTCATGTTATTTGTTGCTTTTTAAATTAACTTGCAATTTTACACATGCAGCTAGAATGCTGATTCTAAGTGCAAAACTAAGACATTTAAACAATTGCAACCTATGTGACACTCAAAAGTAGGTCACTCAGTCAATTTAAACATTTAGATTTTAGTGTCTTTAAATCCAGTGCAACTTAAACTGCTGACTCCATAGCTCAGCTCGTTTTGTTATAAGCATTGTTCTGGGCTCTTCATTTCCCAGATTTTGTAGGCACACAAAACTCCATTCTACCAAATGTCTGCTGGTGTTCGGTGAATATTTTGCACATATTGCAATGTTTGAAAATAGGCATTTTGACTTGCCTTCAGGGAAACAGAGTGGTTTTAAAACGCCGGCTTTTGGATAGTGGTGAGTACTGGTACTGCACCCATTTTTGGGATTTAAGAAATGAATTCCCCACAATTCTAGGTTGCATTTGGCAATCAGCATTGCCATTCCCAATGGTTTCAGACTACTGTGCGGGTAGTCCAATGGTGGTTTTAGGCAGTGTCCTTCTGTGCCCATAACATCGGCAAAAATGAGTGGCAGCCTATTCTTCATGCATTTCCCTGTGCATTTTCTGGGAAGCTCTGGCCATCATGATGTTTTCCATGTCAGTACTGCACAGTTTTGAGGTAGGGCTAGGATGCATGGGTAAATACATCCCACAACGTGCTCACACAAATACTTCATGCTCCCTCATGTCAGAAACAAAACAATCTGAGGGACTTCAACCAGTGAAGGACCATGGGTACTAAGGACATCACACTAGGGATAGTATTACAGACACGCCCTATCGACGTCCCTTTTCCACTTTTGAAAATAAGTCATGCAATATTCTGCACATACCACTAAATGGCAGCCTATGAAAGCATGTGAATCTAGGCAGATACACACATCAGAAATACAATTACGGTGAGTCATGTATACCATATATATGAAGCTAAGCAGGGTCACCCCAGTTACTGCATGAATGGGAGACAGTCCTCAGTCCTGGATGCTGTGTGTTTTCTTAGTTTTAAATATCTCATAAGACACTAAGAAAACACACAGCATCCACATTATTTCTTTTAAACCGTGCAAGTGTCAGTCCTTGAAAGTATTGCACTCAGAGACCATTTTTTTGCCTTTTGCTCATTGCATTCTGGTATTTGTAGTCTCCCAGTCAAGATTGGGGGAATAATGCCACAATGTTACACTTTTTGCAGAACATAGTTCTATAAGGATTTATATATATATATATGAGTGACACCATTGTATGTGCACTTTTCAAGTTATTTTTATAAAGCAGAGTATTGTTGAAAGCCAGACATGGGGTGAGGAGGGGAAATTATGAGAGGGCAAGTAAGTTATGAGTATTTGCCCACGATGTGCCAAGAGAGTTTGCGATCCTGGCCACTGGTGCAGTTATTTGCCCCTGATTGTGGTTGTTTTCTCGGCCAGAGTAAAGGACAAATGTGGGTGGACAGCATAACTTTTTTCAGCAGGGTGACGAAACCTCTTGGGTATTTATGAGGTTGGCAAGCTTTCTCAAGTATTTGGTTACCAGGATTTTACTCAGGTTGTTATGTTCCCAGTGTAGGCGCTTACCCACAAGACCACAAGCACTTGTTTCATATTGGGATTTTGTTTCACAACAGATGGCTGGGTTTAAAAGGTGAGCACCTTTCATACTTTGTCAGCATATTTATTGGAACATTTCCTCTTTCAGGTTATTTTTCTGGTGTTCATTACTTCTTTTAAAGTCCATTTTATCTTGCGCACTTCCTTCTAACGGGAAGGTTAATTGAACTACATTTGTATATTTCACTTTAAGATATATGTTTACTTACTGGCCATGTGCAGAAAAGATCTAGGTAATAACAAAACCTTGTAATTCAAGGAAAACACTTTAGTTGCAGGGACCTTAAAGTGTAAAATAAAAAGTGAGAACTTAAGGCAACAAAACCCACCTGAAAGTCAGCTAAAGCTGCCTTAACTTTGCACCCCCTGTTGCAAAGCCTATGACAACAATGATGACATCACAGATGACATCCCCAAAGTCATCACTGATGACATCACTAATTATATCAATGGCATAATTGATGACATCACTGGTGACATTACTAATAACATCATATATGACATCAATGATTTACTAATGGCATCAGACATAAGATCACTCTAGGTATTTGCCCATATTTAGACCACCCTTACGTATCTACATATGTGATATGTGAGTCACGATGTTGCCGTAACCCCAGGCCGCCTGCAAGCGCCATTTGATTGCCCTGCTGCTCCCGTCCTTAAAGGTAAGCCCGGTGAACTTCCCATGGAATGCGCATCGGCTTGTGATAATGTCTGCATTGCTAGTAACACTGTACGCGATATTCGCTGCACACGTTGCTTAGAGATCCTCCGCCTTCCGTAACCTGGCCCATTCCTGTTTGTCCTCACCCCTAGCACACATTCGCTACCCCGACTCCAGCGCCTCCTAAACAGCAATCTATAACTGTGCCCGTTAACCTGCCTAGCTAAACCCTCTTCTCGCTGTCGTAAACCGTTTGTTTCAACATGCCTACAAAAAGGCCCGTAGTGCGTCACCCCACCACCTACCCCATTTCTCGCTCCACTGCTTGATCTGTGCTCCACAGCGGTACTTACACTGCACAAGGTGGCTCTAAAGTCTACCAACTTTTCGCATGTGGACCCAGCACTTTCAGCACCCTCCAGGCCCTACAGTTATCACAAAACCTCTACACGGACATCATCCACTCCTAGTGGCCCCCCTTGCCTCTTCATCTCATCATCCACCCACGAAGCAGCACGCCATAAGGGCCAACCCCACACCATCTTCCTGGCTGTCTCCCCTTACTTCGTGTGTCAGCACCCCTGATGCACCAAAGGTTCCCATTCCTTGCAACTTTGCATGGCCGCTCCTATTTACCAACCCAGCCACAGTTGCCTCGCCTCTCCCTGCGGATGGGAACTGTACCACCCCATCATACCTCACTGGCAAGATGTGCCCAGCTAGCTACAACGCCAAAGATCTGCACTGCCCAGCTCCCAAACACAGTCACAGCTTCCAAGCCATCCCCTCTCCTGCACACCCCTATTCCTCCAGCAAGCACCACCAGCCCTGTAGATGCTCCCAGAGCCTTCCCCAGACAGTTCCTCATTGTGCGCATGCCAGCAAGCACCACCAGCCCTGTAGATGCTCCCAGAGCCTCCCCCAGACAGTTCCTCATTGTGCGCATGCCAGTAAGCACCACCAGTCCTGTAGATGCTCTCAGAGCCTTGCCCTGACAGCACCCCATTGTGTGCCCGCTAGCAAGCACACCAGCCTAGTAGATTGTCTCAGAGCCTTGCCTAGACAGCGCCCTATTGCGCGCCCGCTAGCAAGCACCACCAGCCCTCTACATGCTTTCAGAGCCTTATTCATACAGCGCACCTGCCAGCAAGCACCACCAGCCCTGTAGATGCTCCCAGAGCCTTCCCCAGACAGTTCCTCATTGTGCGCATGCCAGTAAGTACCACCAGTCCTGTAGATGCTCTCAGAGATGTGCCCAGACAGAACCCCATTGTGTGCCCGCTTGCAAGCGCCCCCAGCCCTGTAGATGCTCTCAGAGCCTAATCGAGACAGTGCCCGACTGTGTGCCCGCTAGCAAGCACACCAGCCCAGTAGATGCTCTCAGAGCCTTGCCAAGACAGTGCCCCATTGCGTGCCCGCTAGCAAGCATCACCAGCCTTGTAGGTGCTCTCAGAGCCATAGCCATACAGTGCCCTATTGCGCACATGCCAGCAAGTACCACCAGCCTGTAGATGCTCTCAGAGTTACATCCAGACCACAACCTCTAGAAGAGCGCTCCTCAAACCTAGCTTCACACACCGCCACCCCCCACATTGATGCATGTCCCCCTGCTACAGTGTACTGGAACGCCAATTTCCGGTGTCGCACAGCTATCAGCCCTCTACCACCCCCAGCAACAGCCACACACCACCCTCTGACACCTACCCCTCCCAAGCTCAAAAACCCCACCCATTCTTGTGCCACAAGGGCCAATGCTCTGTTGTGCCCTACTCAACATCAGATCCCTGGTCGCCCACGCACACAAAATCTTTGACCTCATCACCCTTAATGATCTCGATATCCTAGCCCTCACAGAAACCTGGCTAACATCAGCAGTGGGTCCCTTGTTATCTATTGCTGTACCCACGGGGTATGATATACTTCGCTGCAACAGAACTCCAAGTTACTCTCCATTAACTTGGCTCTACTTCCCAAATGTGAAGCCATCTCGGCCACACTTAATTGCTCTCCCAATGCTTCCATAGTCTTCCACCTCATCTATCGACCCCCAGGCCCTAGCGCCACTTAGGAAGGCAACCTCGCCCAACTCATCTTTTCCAATCTCAAGCCTACTACCCAACTCCTAGTCCTGGGTGACTTCAACCTTGGCTACAATCACCCCTATGACACAGAGGCAATTGCCTTCACCAATGCTTTAACAGCCCTAAGGCATATCCAACATACCACTGACCCCACACACTCCCAGGGCCGCATCCTAGACTGTCTATTGGACCATGGAACCAACACCACCGTCCTCTCCAATTTACCATGTCCGTGGTCTGACCACCATTCCATTTCCTTTACCATTCCCATCCCCAGCAGATGCAAACCACCTCTGGCCACACCAGCGACCCCCCCCATCCATCATTCTAGCCTGCAGCACCCGTAACTTAACTAGTGCCTGGATCATCCCTCTTCTGAACCTCCCCCTTCCCTCCTTCCAAGACCCAGATGTTCTAGTGGAACACACAATACCCTATTAAGGAACCCTATTGACCTCCTGGCTCATCTCAATGTCTGAAAAGCTAGAAACGTGCTACTCCCTCAAGGAATCCTGGATTTCCCCTTTGCTGAAAAAGCCCTCCCTCGAACTGGCCATCTCCGCCAACTACCGACCCAATACCACTGTTCCTTTCTTTTTGAAAATTATTGATAGGGTTGCCTACCTTCAGATCCAGGAGTTCCTTTAATCCTACCAAATCTTGGGCACTTGTCAATCCACCTTCTGCCCCAAAATGGGACTGAAACAGCCCTCCTAGACTTCACAAACCAGCTAGAGGATGCTAATGACCAGGGCAATCTCTCCCTCTGCATACTGCTTGGCCTCTCAGCAGCCTTAGACCTTGTTCACCACCAAACACTCTGCCTTCATCTGACGTCCTCTGCCTACTTCTCACTCGACACTGCCAAATGGGTTGCCTCATTCCTAGCAAACAGAACCACCCACGTCTTCGATGGGGATGCTGTCGGCCGTCCTACGCCCACATCCTGCGGAGTACCCCAAGGCTTGTGTCTCCCCGACACTGCAATGTGCACACCAAACTGCTTTTTGATCACCTTGGTGTGCAAGGCATTTTGTACACCAACTATGCCAAAGAGATGCAAATTTGCATCCCCCTCTCCAGCGACCACTCCCGGGTCACTTGCAGATTGAACACAATCTACGAAGCTATCCAATCCTGGATGGCCACTCTGAGTAACCTGAGGGTGTCCTCACTTCTCCTCCCCTATGGTCCTCCTCTCAGGTGGCCAGGGTAAGGCCATCACTTTTGGATCCCGACCCTGGGGGTGGATATGCCAGGGAGGATCACCTGGGTGGGGGGAACATGGGGAGCGGGGATAGGACATCTTTGGGTGAGAAATGGTATACCCTTTCCCCTGTCAAAGTGAACCCTATATCCCCCCTGCCTTTGTAGGCTACTATCTGTCTTAGTCCCTTTCTTCCGGCCAAAATGTCCCACAGCCATTTCACCTTAAGACTAGGAGGAGTTGGAAACAACTGGGAGTTATGCACACTTCCGTTCATTCACACCACTTTGGTACTGAGACGAGGAAGAGGGCTTTGGACAAGTTCAATTGTAATAGCCAGGCATGCCCAGCTAATATGTCTCACCATGGCCAGGCAATTGAAGTGAACGACTCGCACCTGCAATCAGTTAACAAGTCCCAGGTGAATGAGAATGGTGACCGCCCAGCAGAGAGAGAGAGATAGCCTGGAGTGAAGGACGCTGCTTATGGAAGCAGAGCGGGATGGAGAGGAACCGACTAGAGGGAAGCTGGGCTGAGCAGGAGTGTGAGAGAGACACCAGGGCCAAGGCTGACCATGAGATGGTCAAAATCCCTGTTGTCCTCCCTGCCCGGTGTCCACAGCAGGAGCTCTCTGTGGGGCACATAAGCCTCCCGAGTGATACAGGTCTCTGAGAGAGCAAGAGGTGCTTTCAGTCGCTCTCGCCGGGGAAGAGCAGAGTAACGTGCGAGGAAAAAGCAATCGAAGCCGGGAAGCAGAATCGAGAAGCCTGAAGTAGCGGCGGCATACCGGTGAGTGCGAAGAAGGGAACAGGGAACACTTGTACCGGGGCACTCTGGGGGCTGGAAACAAGCGGGTCTGAATGCCAAATGAACTGAAAACTATTGCAAATGCTACAGAAGGCCAAGAGAAGTGGCTTTGAATACCAAACTGTAGTTTCATTGCTCAGCATGCATCACTGACACGCTGACGCGGGACACAAGGCACAAGGAAAGCACAACCACACAGTTCAACTTCTGCATGTAACTAACTTGAATGCTTTCCTGGCCCTGCCCTCTATGATGGTGGTCAACTGACATTACACGGTTCCCCATGGAGCTTCATCATATGAGTGGCCACAGTCTATGGCATGACATAATATCTCCCCCAAAATAGCAATGTCCTAACTCATTTCTTCAATCCATAGTCGGGGTCCCTTTATGGTTCGGCAGGGTGGTCTGTCTGCACGTTGATGCTCATTGTTGTGTTTGATTCCCCCTTCTGCCCGCGACTCTTCTTCACCCCTGGCATATTCTGACTGTTCTCTCTCTTCTCTCTTGTGGTCACAATCTGCTTATGGTTCATCATGAGAGTCCCTTCTTGCTCTTCTGATGAAGGAGGCATTCCGAGTCACTCGTTTGTCGGCTCGGGCTGCTGTGATCATAGACCCTTTCTGGTCTGTGATTATGAGAGGTCTCGGGACAAAAGGTGGCATGTCTGTGTGGCTGACCATCAGTTTCCCAATGATGCTTTCCCCCAGTTGGAGGTCCAGAGCTTGAGCCTTCCGGCGGGTGTCAGCATATTCTCTCATTTACTCTTTTGCTGCATCGTCTCTCGCCCTTAGTTTGCGTTCGTGTCTGTACGAGAGTCGGCGGCCAGAATCATGTGGACGTTCTGTGCGGACGGGATGGCCAAATATCAGTTCGGCAGGGCATACTCCTGTGGAGCTATGAGGGCTGCTGCGATAGTCCCGCAAGAGCTAGTAAAGTGTCTACTCCAGTCGCCTGCTTGTGATGTTGGCCACTCTCACCGTCCTTTTAATGTTTGCCATGAAGCGTTCGACAGTGGCGTTGGCCTGAGGCCATGGCAGGGTGACCTTCCTATGGTGGAAGTCCATATACTGGGAAAACTCTCTGAAGTGGGAGCTGGTAAAGGGGGGTCCATTATCTGACTTCACCACCTTTGGGATGCCGTATGCAGAAAACATTCTGTCCAACGTAGGGAGTACAGATGTGGCAGCAGTTAACTGCAGGATCTCCATCTCCGGAATCCAAGAGTGTTTGGCGAGGGCCCCCAGGATGTTTACGCTGTTTTTGAGAGGTCCGAAGAAGTCAATGGCTATTTCTTCCCAGACATTGTCTAGGAGGCGCAACGTCAGGAGTGGTTCAGGGACCATGTGTGGCTGGAGGCTGAGACAAATGTGCCAGGACTTCAGCCTGTTCTCAATCAGGACGTCCATGCCAGGAAACCAGACGTTCTTCCTCAGTTGTCTCTTGGTTGATACGATCCTATGGTGGCCCTCATGTGCCACATCAACGGCCCGCTGGTGTAGTGGCGCTGGGGTCACTATTCTGTCCCCCTTGAGCAACAGGTTTGACGGTGTGATGGATAACTCATCCTTCACCTTCACCTTCATGAGCGTCTTCCAGAGCTTGTGGTCGACCACAGGGTTGGATTTTGATACATGTTTGAGCGACTTCCACTTTCCATCCCAAAGACAGGAGGCCGCTAGCTCCAGTGAGGGGTCTTCTGCCGTTCTCTGATGTAGTTCCGTTAGGGAGACCATTGGTGGTATTGCGTGATGTACCGCGTAGTTGACGTAGCCATCCGCATGTTTCACAGACTGTCGGGTGCATGCAAGGGGGTGTTTGGAAAGGAAGTCCGCTGGGTTGGCCTCCTTCCCTGGTTTGTGGACAATGTTGAATCAGTATACTTGTAGATGTAGACCCCACCTGGTGATGCAGGGTGGCATTTGGGCCATTGGCTTGCCACATATGGTGACGAACGCTCGATGATCTGTAATAACGGTGCATGGATTTCCGTATAGGAACAGGTGGAAGTGCTTGCACGCCCACCCACACGATGGCGAGGCTCTCCTTTTCCGCTTGTGAATACCATTGTTCAGTGTCCGTCAAACCTTTGCTGGGATAGGATATGATCGTCCCTGGGGCATGGTCATTGCCAGAGTATTGAGCCAGGATGGCTCCGAGGCCTAACGGGCTGGCACCCACTGTTACTTCTGTGTGCATATTGGGGCCAAAGTAGGACATGCACACTGATGCCACAATCTCCTTTCTTATCTGGTCAAATGCTTCTTGATAAGGTTGTGCCCATGTGAATTTGCAGTCTTTCTTGGTAAGTGTCCGGAGTGGAGTGCTAGTGGATGCAAACTCTGGGAGGTAGCACATGCAGTAGCTTGCCAACCCTAGAAATGAGCGAACGTGAACAATATTCGATGGGCGAGGAGCTTCGATGAGGGCTTTAATTTTGTTAGGATCCAATGCCTTTGTCTAAAAATTTGTGTCCAAAGAATTTTAGAGTTGTTTTGTTGAACATGCATTTGTCCTTGTTCAGCGTAAGATTCACTTTGTTGTTTGCCTTGCAGACTTTCAGCAGTGTGGCATCATGAGCCTCTTGTGACCTTCCAAATATGAGGATGTCATCACTGTAATTTATGCAGTGTGGTATGTGGCAGATGACTTTCCGGATCTCTTCTTGAAAGATTTCGACTGCAGATGATATGCCAAAGTTAAGTCGTTTATAATGGAATAGGCCGAGATGGGTAGTGAAAGTGGTGATGTAGCGTGACTGCTCGCTGATCTGGGCCTGGAGGTAACCTTTGTTGAGGTCGAGTCTGGAAAATACTTTGGCTCCATTCAGTAGGTGCATCATTTGTGTGATGCTTGGGGATTGATGGTGTTCTCATCGAATGGCTTGGTTGGGGGCGCACATATCAACACAGAGGCTTATCTGCCGCTCTGGACCTTTCTTGGGAACTGACATCACTGGCAAAATCCACAGGGTGTGTCAGTTTCAAACCAGTGGTTGTCTGGGCCAAGAGTAGTATTTCAGCTGGGGTATGTGGCCTTTGTAGGAGTTTCTTTTTTAGAATCATTGATGGCTTTCTCGATATAGTACTGTTGGAATTTGCAATGTTTTACTTCCGCTCTCAGGCCCATTACAAATTTGTCGATAGTCTCTCGGGGCAGTTGTCTGGTGGTGTGGAACACGTGGCGTTCGAAGTCGAGGTTTTTGTGAATAGTGACGTGTTCACCCAAGATGCGTTTTAAATCTGCGTATGTGTACTAGATGTCCTCTGGCAATTCAAATATAATGGGCCTCATTACGGGTGCGGCAGTTAGCCTACCGATGCTACCGGCAGACCCATAAAAATGCACCAGCACCTGACTTCCCAGTGCCACAAGCTCATTACGAGTCCGGCAGCCGGGAAGTCAGGCGCAGGTATATGTATTAATCCCCATTTCCATAGAGTCTGATAGGATTCTACCAGTCTGTCCTCGGTAAACGCAGAAGATTTACTGAGGACAGAGCAGGACGTTTCTGCTAAGCGAAAATTTCCCTAGTGAACGAAACACTAGTACCATATGCTAAGAAATACGGCTTTGAAGTACCCATTTGCTAAATTGGAAGAGATGACTTCACCACCAAGTAACACGAAAATAGATGCGTTGGGGTCCTCACCTGTAGATCTTTGGACTACGTGGAGGAAAGCATGGATCGTTGGACCATGTGCTGAATGCTTTAGTGCCTGAACTTCTGATCAGTCTGTGTTCTGAGTGATACTGAAGAGCTGTAGGATTTGTCCTTCTGTGACACAAGGCTGCATCATTGTATTGTGGAGACTGATGCTAACCTTTTGACACCTCGGAGTGGTTTGAAACCTAACCATGCGTCTCCTGAAGAAGGTTGCTTATACTGAGTGGCTTAATTGGGAGCCTATTTCTTGACGACCGAAACATATGTTGAGCTATATTGAATAAGCATTATGCTATTTGATTTATGTATTAACACTCATTGAGAATTTAGATAGGTGTTATTGATTGATTATTATGAGTATTTAGGTTTATGTATAATCCTGGTTGTGTGAAATACATTAAGTGCGAGTATGAATGAATAACGGAATGAATGGTGGTACATGGATGTAGATTTTGTATATAAGAGATACTTTTGTGTATTCAAAAAAGCTGGTATATGAACAAATATCCAAAAGTTGTATATAAATAAATATATTTTTGTGATACTGACATAATTTGTGTTGTCAATATTAAGAAATGTTCTGATCTCACTTGCCAAGGTCCATATTTTTGTGTTTTGATATATTTAGCCTAAAGGAACTGTGGCTTTCTGGGCACCCTTATTTTTGAAACTCTACTTAAATCATACAGGGGCCAGTTCACCCCCCCCTGCTAGTACGCCCAGCATCCCTTGCCAGCACTTGCCCTCGGGCTCCCTTCCCTGGAATAGCCCTAACCTGGTCCACCCTGTCCACCACACTCACCCTCCCTTCCCCCCTCTCTTTCCGCTGGCACTTGCTGTCTTGCCCCCCCAGCACTTGCCCACCCCCTCCCTTTGGGCACCCCACTAGGGCACTTCTCCCTAGAGAAGTGCCCTAGTGCCATGGACAGAGCAACTTACTGACACAGACTATCCTTAGTTTTCTTTAGGTAGGGAAATCCGACCTTAGCATAAGGCAAGTTAGTCATTACTCTTTCATGACATTTAAGTAAACTAAAGCTTTTTACTTAGAAAGTTGAATATGCTGTCTGTGTCTTACTTGATGCCTTCACACCACACATAGCCACTGTCTAAATTATTTTTAAAAAGAGCTTCTCATCACTGGCCCGCCTCACCAAACTGAGCCATGCAAACAAAACGTTCACCACAGACGGACACAACATCCCTGTCGCCACCTCTGTAAAAACTCTGGGCGTGTACCGCAATTCTTCTTTAAGCATGTCCCGACAGGTGACCCACATTGCCTCGCCTTCAACTTACGTTACCAGACTCATTAATGTCAGTAAAGCTTTATTGTCTGCCAAGAACTGACTCGAGGTAGCCCATCCTCTTGTCGACTCAAAACTCGATTACTGTAACTACCTTCTCAGTGGCACGTCTGAAAAGAAATTGAATATGTTAAAGGTAATACAAAACAATGCCCTTCAGGCAGCGCTTTAGTTTGGCAAGCATGGCCACATCTCAGAAGCTAGGAAATCTGCCATTGGATTCCAGTAAAGGAGAGAATCAAGTTCAAGATTCTATCCGTTGCCCACCGTTGCCCGCCCCTGCCTACCTCACTCTGAAAATCAAGAAGCACTCCTCAGCTAGGCCCCTGAGAATGGCCAATAAGCATCGCCTCCTCACATCTAAATTTAATCGCAAAAGGTCTGGGGGTTCCAGCTTTCCAGTCCGGGCAGCCGTCTACTGGAACAGCCGGCTCCCCCCTTGTTGCGCAACAAGCCTTCCTACATTTTCAGAACAAAACTTAAAACACACCTATTCAATTGATGTTCCTCCCTTTTTTTCCTTTCCCCTCCGTTGTCTCTGCGTCTATTGTTGCAATGTAACCAGCGCCTAAATGCCCAGGGGCTTTGCACACTTCAATAAATGTTTAAATAAATAAATAAATATTTGCATTTTAGAATAGTTCATAACAATGAGTACATTGTTGAAAACTTTAAACGGCTACACATGCATTATATCACTACTTATGAAGCTTTCCTCTGTAGTACTTTGGTAAAAGATGATATCTGAATTATAAATAGTTCACTTCTTAGAATGTTCTTGTTTGTGGCAAGTATATGTAAGACATGTTCAGTATAGCATAATCTGCATATACATTTACAATAAAGTTATTAGAAAAAAATAGGAAGAGACACTTGTTGAACCCTAATTATTTACTACGTTTTAAAGTAAACATACGCAAATACTAGTTTTATTGTTAGAAAAATGTGTACACGTAACATTTTCTTTCTTTAAAAATGTTTTTATTTAAGTTTGGCAGGTACAGCAAATTGTAGCATCAGCATAACAGTGAACACAGGTACAGCCATCGTATCAACAACTATGTGGATCATCAACAGTATTATTTATCTCTCTCTGAATCTTTAGCCAAGTATGACCGAAATTCTCCCCATCTTTCTTTTGGTCGCGACAAGAGCGGCTGCATTGTGACATAAGTGTCTTCACAATCACTCATCCATGTTAGCTGCCTTAGACAGTACTTCACAGTGGGTGGCTGTAAGTCTTTCCTCTTGCGTACTATACATCGTTTGGCTATTATGCAAACCGTATTCAAAAGGTTTGCTTCTCTGGAACCCCCTGCCACTTCCCAAACAACATACTCATAGGCAATTTCTCAAGGTGCCTCCCGAGAATAGTAGGCCATACATCATATATCCCTTCCCAAAACCTCTCCAACTCTGGCAGGCCCATAGCATATGCACATATCCTGCGTCCAACCCAACACATCTCAGGCAGCAACCATCATGCTCAGGATATAACTTCCAGAGTTCATTTGTTATCTCCAGCTCCAGTTCCACCGCCCACCTTCCTTGGGCCTTATCTTCTTCCAGTGGGGTCCCATCTAAAATACCCTTGTACAAGGCAGCGAGCAGCCCACGGGCTATGTAGGCAAGCAGCTAATTTTCCGGGGGTTCAACAGAGCAACAGGCCCATGTTTTTTGCACAGCTACCCTCAATCTGTAAAACTGGAGTAACTCTGTGGGCGTACCCCTATGCTCCTCCTGTCAGGTCTGGGACATCAAGAACTGTCTCCCTGGAAACAGATACCTGATACCCCAGCTTGGACCAATGCGACCACAAAGAAGAGTCCCACGTAGGGGAGAGGGGCGGGAATTGCCATAAGAACAACCAGCGGTATGGTCGGCACACCGTCCTGGTAAAGATGGCCCTCCAAGCAAATAACATTGCCTGCACCGGATTAAATGGGCAATCATCCATGTAGCTGGTATCCAGTACCAAGGGTTTCATGTCCCCTTTCCCCACTGCTGGCCTCTCCAGCTTAAAATGTGGTGGGAGTCCATTAGTCACAAACAAGTAGCTCGCAAGTTGCCACCCATTTTTTCCTAAAAACCCCATAGTGCCCCAGAGAGCGAGACATGTCACCATGCAAGTCTTTGAAGTACTGTTTTCCCAGCCACATTGGTACGTTAACACACAAGTGCAAGAACTTGGGTACTAGGATCATCTTAATCAGCGTCATTTGGCCGGACAGGGACATCAGCACTTTTTTACCATTGGTGGCAAAGTTGTCAGCCAGTAGTATATTGCAGTATCTGGAAATGGTAATGCCCGAGTAATTTAATCTGTCTGGTGCCAAATTCAGGGGAAATGCCCCATTAGTTTGTGTTGTCAATCAGTGGAATGCCTCAGATTTACCAGAGTTCACACTGAACCCCGAATAACTGCCTATCCGTGTTATGTTTTCCATAATGGGGTCTAAATTATTTTGTGGATCCCTGATGTACAATAACACATCATCTGCATATAGCAAGATGATCTCTGGCCGTCCCGCAATCCGAATACTGTGCCGTCTATGGCGATGCCGAATCAAGTCAGTCAAAGGATCAGTAGCCAACGCACAGAGTAGGAGCGATTGCAGGCATCCTTGCCAGAAGGCCCCTACCTAGAGCAAATTGTTTAGACTGTATCATATTGACCCTTACAGTGGCAGATGGAGATGAGTAGAGGAGCCGGATGTATTGGATACGTTTTTTTTGTATTTATTTTAGCATTTGTTAGGTGCCTATACAACAGAATTGTGTTTCAAAGTTCCACAAGGCTAAACGGGAAGGGAACAGGGGAAAGAATAACAATGTCAAAACAGTAAATATACAGTTATGGTCCTACAAGGCCTTGCGGCATTCGGCCGTGCAAGTGCAGTGAGGAGAAGTGCAGAAGGGGATGGAAGGGGCTGGGGGCATAGGAGTGGAAAAGTGCTGGTGGAGGACCCGGGAGGGAAGTGTGAAGGGAAGGCAAGTAGGAGACCTCTGGCTAAGTGCTAGTGTAGGCGACTTCCAGGGTGGGATACAGAGCTGTCAAGCAGGCATCCACAGGGGCAGTGGGGAGGGAGGGTGCTGGTATCGACTGAGAAAAAGGGCCTTGTATCCTGTGAGATTCTTGAGGATCAGACCACCAGTCTCAGTGGCAGTGGGGTGATTGACAGGGAAGGGAAAGAGGGAAAGAGGTAGAGAAAAGCCGAGTTTTAGCAGTTTCCGGAACTTAAGGAGGTCCGGCTCAAGTCTGAGAAGAGCAGGGAGGCTGTTCCAAAGGGAGGCACCAGCCGATGAGAGAGACCTCGCCCCCACTCTCTGCTTGGAGAAGCATTTGACAGTCAAAGAGTTGGAGTAAGAGGAGCGTAGGGCTCTAGCAGGGCAGTATTTAGGGAGGGAACGTTGGAGATAGCATGGTCCCAGGCCCCGGGAAGCCTTGTTGATGATGTAGAGGGTCTTGAATTTGATCCCTGCCACCACCAGGAGCCAGTGGAGAGATTTTAGGGCTGAAGAGATACAGCCCCTGGGCTTGAGGCCAAAGATAAGTCTTGCGCCCCTATTCTGGATTAGCTAAAGGGGCAGAGGGAGGAAACAGGGAGATTGTGAAAGAGGCTATTGCAGTAGCCACGCCTAGAGAGGACCAGAGCTCTAGAGACATTGAGCTTTGGGGGGAAGGTGAGGAAAGGGAGAATGCCTCTGAGGAGGTGTTGCTTCTTAGTGGGACTTCTTAGTAAGGTCCATGATGTGAGAAGTGAAGGAGAGAGTGGAGTCTAAGATGACCCCAAAGTTTTTGGCCTCATAGGTTAGTAGAGGGCCCCGAGAGGGTGGTGTGAGAAACCAGAAGGTGTCTCACCTGCTAGTCCCTGGGGATCTCTCAGGTGGCCAGGGCACGGCCATCGCCTTTGGAGCCAGATCCTGGGGGTGGACCAGTGTGAAAGGATCACCTGGGTGAGGGGTCTTCGGGGAGTCGGAGTGGGGCACCTGATAAAAAAATATATTGGGCCTCATTATAAGTTTGCCGGTCCGGGAACTACGGTACCTGTAAGCTTGCCAGTACTATAGTTCCCGGACCAGCAAACTATGAGTTGTGCTTGCGAGTGCCTTTCTGCCCGCCAGTTTGGACCTGGCGTGCTGAGTGGCACCCACGAGCACAGCATGTCTTATGCACCGGCACCATTTATATCGACCTCCCCAGTCCCATTCAGCCCTATGCGGCTGAATGGGAATGGGGAACATCTTTTTTCCGGCGCCCACAAAATGGCCAATTACCGTGTCCGGCAGGGGCATAATGACCCAGTAATTGAGCATTCACGGGCGCCGGGAAAAAAATGACACCGGCGACAGTTACCGCCAATGTCATAATGAGGCCCATTATCCACTTCCCTGTAACACCTTTACCCCATCCTAGCCGATAGGATATTTAGAAACTCAACCCCACCCTCACCTTTCCCTTCACAAACATTTTCTCACGGACAGCCCACTCTAGGAGAAGACAGACTCACACCTGAGCAATGTACATGACATGTCCCATTACTCTGGTCAGGCAAGGTCAGGCAATTACTGGTGATGACTCACACCTGGCTTCCATTAAAATTCCCACAAGGATGAAAGGCGGAGCACGAGAGCACACTCTGAGCAAGGCAAGGCACATGAAGGAACAGCAGTTTCGAGAAGGCAGCTGAACGAGGGGAGAAAGACGGCAAACCAAGAAGGGTTCGCAAGGAAGGAAATACCCTGGACCGTTACTTTCAAGAACCCTGCAGATCAGAAAGCGTAAGGCCCGAAAACCAGGCTAAAGAATCCTGCATTGTGTGTCGGAGATACCGGAGGCCCTCCTGTGTAGCTGACACAGTCTGGGAGGAGTAGCAGCCGCTGTGGTACCGTCCTTGGTTCCAAGAACAAAGTAACGCCAGAGAGATTAACACAGCCGGTGAGTTGCGGAGGCCGATGCAAGACTGGTCTGTGTTGAAGTCAAGGTTGCAAGCAGCAACATTGTATAACAAGCGCGGGAATGAACATTGTTAAACGCGTGTGATAAAAGACACGAGTAAAGCTAAATTGCTGATGAATGTTTTAACTTTGAGAAGGAAAGATACAATACCAGTGACAGAGTGGTCCAAAGGTCTTTGTAAAGGTATCCAGCCAAGAACTGGCAGAAATGAATGTAAGAACATTGTATGAAGTGAATCGAAGTGGTCCTGCAACGGTTAAGCAAAACCCATTGCACATTCAAAAGTCTTCAATTTTTGATATCTAGAGGAAAAAGTGTAAAGTGAGACTGCATGGTCCGAGCCCGAATGAGGGAGACCAAGTGTGAATATTGTGCTAAAGGGAGGAACTGGCCAAAATGACCGAGCTTAAAAGCCTGAATGCGTTATTTGGCCGAATTTCGGCCGTTCGAAAATTCTGAGTGGTTGAAAAGTTTGACCAAATCACACATTCGGTTCTGGGGGCAGCGGGGGTGTTGCCCGCACCCTTGCTCACTATATTGTGAGTGGGGGTTGTGGAAGTGCCCCCAAAGCCATCCCAACATAAAAAAAGAAAAGGACCCTGCGGCGCCGGTTCCCGATCACAGGAGTGAAAGGGAACAGGCGTTGCAGGGACACAAGGTAAGTAAGGATGTGGGGTTGTGGGGAGGGTGTGGGTCTGGTGGGGGTGTGGGTGGGGGCTGGAGCCAAGTTGTAAATGTTCAGGGGAGAAAAGACCAAAGATTATTTCGGAAAAATAATCTTCAGTCTTTTCTCCCTCGAACATTTGGATCACTGGCTTTCAACCCCTATCCCTAAAGGGATCCAAGCCCGAATGAGGGAGATCCATGTTCTGACCCCAAGCGAGGGAGACCAGTTGTGAACGTTGCTGTAAAAAGGGGATCTAAGCCTGCAGGAGGGAGACCCTTGATAAATATTGGAAACAAGAACTTGTACATGTAAAAACCCTGATAAGGAAGGAACCTTGGTGCTTATTTGTTACGAGAGGCCCTCTGCACTAAGAGACTATTATTGAAAAGGAGGCTTTGAACTGTATCCTTGTGACAGAGAAGCCAGCGTGTGCGCGAAGCTCGAACGTGCGCCTTGCCCCATGCTGAAAATGTGGGGAAGAGAAGCCAACTGCTCAACTATCCTGACATATTATTTCTTGAACACTTTTTCTTTTGCATACACCATTGTCCCTCATCATTTTGTATTTAGAAGTAAGGATTGGCAATATGTTTATTAGTATAGGCCATTTTATTTTGGCATGCTCAACTAGGACGGCATTATTATTATTTGATGGTCGTAGCTTGCGCCCATCCTTAGATTCTGGTTTAGATAAGCATTCAACCAACCCATTGAAGTTCTATAAACACCCTTGAACTGTGATCACTTGTGTCTGTCTTCACTGTTTAATGCCATTCCTTCCTTACAGTGTTCTGAGGGTAGGAGGATAAGAGGCTGCAGGTGTACCATTGAGAAGGATCTCCGTCCTACTGGCATTAAGACAGAGATCACTGCACACCATGCTTGAATGGCAAGCAGACATCCAGGGATGAGGGAGGAGGAAGAGAAGGTAGTAGAAGGAAGTTTTAAGGAAAGCTGTGTGTTGTCAGCATAACACTGGAAATGAGGAGAGAAGGAGGAGATCAGGTGAGCAAGAGGGGTGATACAGATGTTAAAGGGCCACTGTGAAAGGCTAGAGCCCTGAGGGATGCCAGAGGTAGAGAGTGTGGTGGTGGAGGAACAAGGGCCCAGTTGCAGCTGAGATGGGCGGTTAGTGAGGAAGGAGGTCAGCCAATCCAGTGCCTGGTCGGTGATGCTGAGGGTGTCACTGAGTCGTTTTATGAGGATAGAATGGTTGACCATGTCAAAGGCAGAGGAGAGATCAAGGAGAATGAGAACAGTGGGAAGGTTAGAGTCAAGATTTGCGAGCATGGTTTCACAGTTGTTGAGGAGAGCAGTTTCCGTGCCTGTGGATGCCCGGAATCCAGATTGTTGGTCATGAAGGCAACCAACAATTTCAGTGTGGAGGGTCAGTTGGAGGAGGACCTTCTCCAAGGGGGTAGTGGAGATAGGTTGATAGTTAGTCGGGCAGGAGGGGTCATCAGACGGCTTTTTTAGAAGAGAGGGTGCACAATGGAGTGCTTGAGGGATAGAGGGAAAGAGCCAGTGGGGAAGGAGTGGTTACAGAAGTCAGCAAGAAAGGAGATGTTGGGCCTCATTCCGAGGTGGGCGGTAAGGGATTCCGGGCACCGGTAAGGAGACCGGTACCGGTAATCGCTTACCGCCCAATTCCAAGGTCCCTTAGCGGAATCATAAAGGACGTGTGGTCTGACCACACGTTCTTTACAGGACCCGTTAAGGGACCCTGGAGCTAATAACGGGCCCACAATTAGCGGGCCCATTATTAGCGCCTTCCTATTGAGCCCTATGGGGGCTCAAATGGGAATGGGGAATGGCATTTGGAATGGGGACTTACCCGTGTCCGCCTAGTGCGGAATGTCCCGATAAGTCCCCTCTCCACCAGACCGGGTCCGGACACGATTTTGGAGCCAGGCATGGCGCTAATAGCGTCATGGCTACCTCCAAAGTCGTAATGAGGCCCATAGTCTTTAATGGTTCTGAAGAGCGGGGGCCACCTGTTTGGAAGAGACCTTCATAGAGCGGATAACTTTAGGGATCTCATTCGGTGCTATGGGCAGGAGAGAGGATAGGGCAGGGGTGGAAGGAGGGTAGTCGAGGGAGGCAGGGGAGCAGTTGTTCACCAAGGGTGCAGTCGCATTGCACCGCGAACAGATATGGCCAGGCCACCATATGAAATGCTTTCTGCACATCTAGGGCAACCGCCACAGCTTGTGCAGTGGGTGAAATGGGTGAACATAACCTTAGAGCCTCCTGATGTTCAAAGCAGGAGACCTACCAGGAATAAACCCAACCTGGTCCTGATGTAACAATGAGGGCATCACGGGCAGCAATCTGTTGGCTAGGACTTTGGTGTATATTTAATTATCTACGTTTAGAGCGGCCTGTAAGACCAACATTCCTCACAGGGCTTACCTGGTTTCAACAACACTATAATGGCAGCTTCCCGAAGTGACCCTGGACGTTGCCCCTCCCGCACAGACTCTTAGCATACTTTCAGCAAATAGGGGCCTAGCATAGCCCCATTCTCAATATAAAACTTTGCATTCAGCCCGGATTTATTCCTAGACAAGTCTCTAATCACCTGTGATATTTCATGTACAGTAAAAAGGGTGTTTACCTACTCCTTGACGCTTTCTGCGAGGATCGACATCGGGATGGTCTCTAAGAGAGCTTGTAGAGACTCTACAAGAGTTTGTACATGGACTCTAAGAGAGCTTACCTCATCTTGCTCTCCTTGTGCCTGATATAGGGGGTCATTACGAGGTTGGAGGTAAGTACCGGTCATTACCGGCATGGAGCAAATACCGTGTCCGTGCTGGTAATACACCTTAAAAGCGAACTATTACGACTTGGCGGGCACAAGTTTTGCGCCATGCCGGTAACGACCTTACTGCCATGCTGGTAAACGGTGAAAAATCGCCCTTACCGGCATTGCACGAAGCGTAGATAGCTCCACCGCCATCCAAGCCATCTGTATTAGCGGTCACCGCTATTAGCGGTGACCGTTAATAAGCAGAACCGGAACTAGCGTCATCGCACAGGAACGGGAAAGAGCACGGCGGCCATCTTTAAAAACACAATCCATTGCCATCCTCTGTAACCAGGAACCCAATCCGACCACACCTCTTCCTCACCTGTACTATAACCTGCAGCATATAAGAATGCCAAAATCTCTCAAAAAAAGCACAGACCGCCTGCGCAAAGAGCGCTTCTCACAGGAGGAGCTAAACATGCTCGCCGAGACGCTGCAGGAACATGCAGAGGTGGTTTTCTTACCAACATGTCCTGACCCGCATTGCTGCACAAGAAGGCCATATGGGCGGAGGTGGCGCAGAAAGTGAGTGCCGTTGGCACCACCCCGCGCACACCAAAAGAGGTCCGGAAGCGCTGGGACGACCTGCGCTTACGCGTGCGCCACATCCTCGCGGTCAACCGGAAACAGGGGATGGCCACAGGTGGTGGTGCGGACTCCCCCATCAAGTTGCAACCGTGGGAGGAGATCTGCGCGAGCACAATAGGGATGGAGGCCATAGAAGGAGTGGGGGACATGGAGCGAGGAGCCCCGTCTTCGGCAGATGCAGGTAGGTGTCACAAAATAAACACTCTAAAGTACTAAACGATGATTTCCTCCTGAACTGACAGTGCAATGATGGAAGGCAGGGTCCACCAGACACATTTTTGCAAGACTGCCTACAGGCAGTGCACAACACCAACTCGTCCACATGCATGATGCACCCCATATATGTCTCTTCCCAGACGCATCCCTTCATTACCCACCCAAAAGCCAAGCAACCCGTATGTCACTACCCCAATGGCAATCTCCTGCCATTCCATAGAGAAACAGCAAACCCAATGCATGCCTGATGCACGTTGACCCATCACTAATGTTCTCCCTCTCTTGCTCCCACACAGGCACGCAATCAGACACTGATGAGCTGGACACCAGGGAGGATGCCGCAACCCCCCACAAGAAGGCCAGGGGCATGGAGGGACCAAACTGCCCCTCTACATCAAGGGGAAGAGGGCAAGCCGCAGTATTGCGCAAGGGCAAGACAACCCCAGTACCTCCACCACCAATTTCCATTACGGCCAACACCACAGCACCCACAAAAGCCACCAACACCCAGGAGCCAGTGGCTGAAGGCACTCTTTCAGGTGCCAGCAGTATTGTTGGGGAGACAGCTGCCACAGCAGCCGTGTCCGACGATGAGGCTAAAAGTCTCACACAAGGTACAACTGCCGCTACAGGACCACTGCATTCGCCACAACTCTCGCCAACCAGCAGTGACAACATCAGCAGGCAAGAGCTGTCTCCTGGGGAGTCATGGGCCGCCAGTTTCAGCCCCCCACAATGCCTGCCTGAGGAACCAACGATGGCAGTGGCACATCACAGCTCCACCAGTGTCCCAATCAGCCAAGAGGGGATGAAGGCTATTTAACAGGGGCAGGATGAGCTGGCAGGGCTGTTAACCCAGCATATCACAGAATGTGGACATGCAAGGGATGAGATGAGGGAATGTGCCTCTTCCATCAGATCTTCTATTGAGACAAGCTCCAAGGAAATCTGTAGCAAATTGGCAGCAATGAGGGAGGTACTCTCACAAATGGTGGCAGCAATGCAAGCCATGGCTCCGGCACAGGTGGCCGAACAACCTGCCAGATCGTTGAATGCCAGCTCCACGAGGTCCAGCCCCCTGTGTAGGTCTGGGCGGAACCTGTGCAGGTCGGCCAAGGGTCCACCTAATGCCAGAAGGGGAGAAGGGGTGTAGGCTCTGGCAGGCATCCCGAACTCATGTTGACTTACGGTGCATGCAAGTGCACACCATGTGTGCGGAAGTTGAGGGGGGAGGGGGGAGAGGGTGTGTGGGGGAGTTGAGTGGGGAGGGGGGAGAGGGTGTGTGGGGGAGTTGAGGGGGGTGGGGGGTGGGGGGAGAGGGTGTGTGGGGGAGTTGAGGGGGAGGGGGGAGAGGGTGTGTGGGGTGGAGGGCTTGTGCACTTTGTTATGTTTCTTTAATACACCTGTTTGAAAATCATAAGCCACATGTGCGGACATTGCTTATTGTGTATGTGTGCTTTATTGGTGAACAGTCTACAGTGTCCGTGTCCCTGACACACCCAGTGCCCTGAGTGCCACCTCCATGTCACACCCCCCATCCATGTGTGCTAGAAACATTGGTTAATCAGAGTCAGGCGCATGTCACGTCCCTCCTGTGCAGCGCTGCCTCCCTGAACTGCAGCCCCATCTCCACCCTCCTCATCCTCATCGTCAGGTGGTTGCAGTTCAGCGTCAGGGGGCAGAGGCACATTCCGTCTGATGCACATATTGTGTAGCATGACACATGCCATGACGATCTTGCCCACCTACTCATGGCCGTACAGGAGTGCCCCACCAGACCTGCTGAGGCAGCGAAACCGTGCCTTCAAGAGGCCAAATGTCTGCTCAATCACCACACGGGTACGTGTATGCGCACGATTGTAGTCCTCCTCGTGCCTGTTCTGCGGGTTCCGGACTGGGGTAAGGAGCCAACTCTTCAAGGGATAGCCTGCATCACCTGCATGTGGGCAACAATGTATATGTGTAAGTCATCACATCATATGGGACCTGTATCAATGACACCATAGCATGCATTTATTTGCTGTTTGCTACCACATATCCATGCATGAATAGAGACACACAGTGTGACTGCTATGTGTGTATTCCTCCTATGGACAGGTGTGCGTCTAGTGGGCGCAGGGGGGTCCTATTCCTTGTGAGTGATCATGCACTGTGTTAGTCCACGCTGGTGCTGGTTGTTCACATGATCTGGCTGATGTGCACACATTTCTATGCTTTCATCCTGTCACCGTTGATGGTAGCCTCATGATGCTCTCACTATGCACGACAAATGGTGACATGCAGTTTTGGTGGACCTCTGTGTTAGTGTAGTGGTGTTTTTATGTATTTGGCCTTCATGTGACTCCTTTGTACGCAGTAATGGAGGACTGTCCTTTCTGTTGATGGTATTTGGTGCTGTGCATTGGCCATACTAATTGCTTGTAGCTGCATTGTGTTGCGGGGGATATGATCTGATTATGTACAGTGCACATGTTGATGGCTATGGGATGGTTGTAACACTGCATCATTTTCATGGTAGGGCATCTTACGTCTTGCATTTTGGGGTCAGGTGTCAGGTCCAGTCTGGCCTGCTTTGGGGTATGAGCATGGTCCATTCTCTCAGGCACTCTCAGCCAGGTGAAGTATGCTTCTCTCCCCCCCCCCCAACTCCTCCCCATCTCAGCCAGGTGAAGTATGCTTCGCCCCCCCCCATCTCAGCCAGGCGAAGTATGCATCTCTCCCCCACCCCATCTTAGCCAGGTGAAGTATGGATCTCTCCCCCATCTCAGCCAGGTGAAGTATGCATCTTCCCCCCCCCCCATCTCAGCCAGGTGAACTATGCATCTCTCCCCCCACATCTCAGCCAGGTGAAGTATGCATCTCTCCCCCCAATCACCTACCCACATCGCATTTCCATGAGCCTGACATGCAACTCACTGAGAAGCCAGGATCTCTGCCCTGCAAGTCGCTCCATGTAGCGTGGTATCGTGGAGTTCCGCATGACCATTGAATCATGGGTTGATCCGGGGAATCGGGCACAACAATGTGTGATGATCTTGTTTGAGTCTCATACCATTTGCACGTTGATGGAGTTGTATAACTTACGTTTGCGGTACACTACCTCCATGGCATGTGGGACCACCAATTCCACATGGGTGCAGTCAATGGCGCCAATGCAACCAAGGATGCCGGCCAGTGAATGGAAACCAACTTTGGTGTTGGAGATCTCCTGGGCTGTCCGTGGTAGGTAAATGTGGTCGCCTGTGTGCTTCAGGAGGGCATCAAGCACTTGGTTCAGCGTACGTGAGAATAATGGTTGTGATATGCCATGCATGTGCCCCACTGTGTGCTGGTAGGTGCCTGTGGCCAGGAAGTGGAGCACAGACACTACCTTCAGTAGGGGTGGGATGGCGGTGCGTATTTCAATCAGGCTGACAATGTCGTCATGTATCATGTCCACAATGGTGGTGATGGTGTCCCGGTCCAGACGGAACAGGGTGTGGATCTGCTCGGGGGTTAGGTTGAATGGACTGGCTCTGATGCGAGGGATTGGGGGCTGCCTGCGTGGTACCACTGGCTGCACTGGTGGGGCATGCTGGGCCTGCCTCACCCTCCTTCTCCTCCTGCGTCTCCTCTGTGCTGCCTGTTGTTGTTGTTGTTGTTGCAGCAGTTCCACTGCAATCATGTCCTCCAGCCCCAGCATTGCTAGTAATATTGGAATCATTTTGGTGTGTGACTGGGTTTTTCGAAGGGGTGGGGTGTGCTCCTTTTGTGCTGGCCCAGTCTATGTTGCCTCCACCTGTGCTGATTGTGTGCACCTGTGGCAGTTGGGAACACTGCACATAGACGTTTACGGGTGGTCCGCGATGCCGGTATTGGCACCATGCCGGTAAGGTACTTTTCGGGCTTTAGTAGGCCGCTATTTGCATGTCCGCCGGACTTGTGATGTTCTCCTGTTTACGCCATGCCGGTATTGCCGGCATGAAGGGTCGCGTGCCCGCGCCCCTGCTGCTATTAGCGGCACCGTTAATTACAGTGCCGCTAATAGCGGGTTGGCGTGTCATAATTGTGCAGAGCGGTAAGCTATGCCGGTAATACATTACCGGCATCATTTTCCCCTTACCTCCAACCTCGTAATGACCCCCATAGTGTTTTACAGAATTCAGCAAAAACCTAATTAACACCCTGGTCAGAGTGTTGCATCACATGGGATTCATCTCACACACCAGTCACATAATTCAAATCACTTTCCAATGTGGCAGCGATAAGAGAGCTACACACCGAGACCGCGATCAGAATTCGTCTGGACCAGTCCGGTACCTTGTCTGCAGAGATCACAACCTTCAAGGGAGTGAAGCAAGGCTGCCCCTTGGCTGCGGCAATATTCAGCCTATTTATATCAGACATTGGAGCCGCTATAGACGATGTGAGATCGTTTCCTCCAAGGTTAAACAGGTCACATATTAGTTGGCTCCTATACGCTGACAACCTGATCCTGTTGGATGTAACACCCATCAGTCTGCAGAGAAAGCTTGACGCTGTCCAAGAGTATGTTAACTCGAATCATTTGAAGATCAACACAATGAAATGTGAGATCCTGCTGCTGAAAAATCTTAGAACAGCAAGAAGTAGATCAGACAAAAATGTACCCTGAAAGTTGGGGCAAGAATCACTGCGTATATCAAGCAATGTAAAATAATTGGGTATGCTGATAAGCGAAAGTATATACGATGGCCCATGGATCTTGGAGACCAAGAGAAAGTGTAGACAACTTGCCAGCCAAGCGTTTGTTTTGAATTAGAAATTCGGAAAGTTCTCCTTAAAGCCGGTGATGAATTTCTATCAACAAAAAGTGACCACGGTCTTAACATACGGTGCTGAAAATGCATTGGGTTGTCCACATGCTCTTTGGCCAACCTTAGAAAACATTTATTGGTCAAAAGTATTGGGCCTACCGAAAGGCGTGTCAACGGCCTGCATAAGATACGAGTTAGCGTTGATACCTTTACATGCCAGAATTTGTTGGAATTTGCTGTCCTTATTTCGTAAAACAAGACCTTCTGAGCAAATTCCGCCATTCGAAATTCTCCATGGTGCAATTTCGGACAGAAACAACAACACTTCGATGTGGGTTAATCGTTGTGAAAGATTGCTAGCGGTGTTCGACATCAAGTTGGAAATGCTACATGAAAACCCAAATGCTGCTAAGTTAAAAATCTGGCGGGCTGATTGGGAAGTGACTTGCTCACAGAGAGCTGCAACCAAGATGATGGTCGACACACCGGTTGAAGCCAGGGGCTTTAACAATCTCCAAAGATAATACACCTGTATCCGGACTCGAATGCAAGGAGACTGTTCATGCTCTTTCGTCTGAACGTCTTCAAGACTAAACAGCGCCTTCGTGCATGGTCAAGTAATGCAAATTTAAATACATTTTGTAGATTTTGCACACAGGAAAAGGAGACCCTTAAACATCTGGTGTTGTTTTGCTGTGAACTGCGGTCCGTGAGATCAATTCATCTGGGACCTTGGATCGAAAAAACATCCCTCTCTGTGTGCAGATGGATGGTGACAGAAAATGTTTAATGGCACGAACATGAAACTGCTAATTCCCTTACCGTTTCTGTTAGCAGAGATTGAAAGTCTGCTGAAACTGGACTCAATACAGAGCAAAGGAATTATTAATCACATGGCCGGGGCGGAGGCGGAATGAGTGAGAAGGGTCGGGATGGATTGCCTTAAGGACTGTTTTGTTATGTGTTCTGTCATATTTTAAAGGTTTGTTTTTAAACCATAAACAAATTAATAATAAAAAAAATCACTTTCCAACCGAACCAGGTGGGCCAAGGTTCTGCCCGGCCTATCCACCTCCCCATATCTCCTGGATTCTGTGGGTTTCGCATAGTACTTCACCTGTCAGTCAGGATGGCGTTTAAATACCTCTAATTGGGCCTTAATTTCCACCAGTATATTGCAGATGGGTGTACTCGCGTATTGGCTTCCCTTGGCTTTGAGCTTGTCCACACTACAAGTTTTATCCCTTCGAATGGCCCTAAGCACCCCAAACTCCTGAGACATGGCAATCCCTCTTATAAATACTTTGAACGGCTGCCATAGCGTTCCTTGTGTTACATAATTATTATCATTGGTTTTAAAGAAGGTATAAATGTCCTCCTCTATGCAAGTTCGGAACACAAGATCTTGCAAAGGTAAGGACTTGAATCGCCCACTGCGCCATCCCTGCATGTCAAACCCCATTGTAGGGAGAGGGATATCGGTCAGTGGTCGAATACATGCAGGGTAGGATGTCTGCCAGCACTGTCTGGCCAATCAGACAGTCCGATATCAAAAAGAGCTCTATCCAGGATGGCATATTGTGTACCAATGAGTAATAGGAAAAACTTCAACCAGACAGATGCAGTGTCCGCCATGCATCACACATTCTAAGATCTTTCATGCAACGCAGGATGCAGCCTCCCACTTTAGACAAATGTTGGGGAGCTCTACCCGTGTGATCGTTGTCCAGGTCCAAGATGGTATTCATGTCCCCCCGCCCCATATAATCAGCGTCAGTGGGTAAGACATGAGACTATTGGCAAGCCCCTCATAAAACATTGGGTCATCAAGGTTGGGCCCATGCAAGTTTACCAACAATACCACTTTCCCCAACATCTTACATTGTATTGTATTATCACATAGCGTCCATCTGTGTCAACATGTGAATGCAACAACTTGAACTTAACCCTCTTGTGGATTAGAGTCAGGACCCCTCTGGATTGCGTAGAGAAGTTGGTATAAAACCTATTGGTCCCCCACCCCATGGCAAAAATAACCTTCCCACAATTCCGAGCATGGGTCTCTTGCAAAAACAAAACATGAACATTATGCCAATTTACATGCAACACTATCCTCCTGGCCTTGGAGTAGTTCCCTAGCCCACACTCATTCCAGCTCATGAAGTTAATAGCGGTCATGGCGAACTAAGGTAAAGAGCCTGTTATTGCATTGCCACATAAGCCGTATCTTCCTATAAACAAAAATGTACACATCAATGATCTGCATTGTGCACCTTCCAAAACATATTTTCAAAAATGTTCCCCCAACATCCAACCTGCCTCCCCCAACACTCATCGCCCTACGAACCAGGGCCATGTAGTCCTCCCCACCTGCCCCCTCCCCAACCCCAACCATCCCCACAACAAACCCAGCAACCTTGCATAGGGGCACACTACTTCTGCTTCCGTCAGCCTCTGATGCTACCCCGGGAGATAGGAACTAATAGTTTAACTCACTCGCTCAATATGACCGAACAACATATCTGACATTTTAAGCACCCCTGCTTAGGAGTAAGCTGCTACTGAAATCGGGGGTCGGACGCAATCACCCTCAGCCTATGACGCAGCCTTGGTTACATGCACTGCATCCCTGCAATTAACCACAAGTAGAAAAATCCTTGTTGGTGCCTGGAGGGGCAGGAATAGGTATGCTGGCCTCAATTTGTACCACTGCCTTCTCAGGAATCATGAACAACAGGACTTTGCCCCTTTGTTGTATATGTAGTCATGCTGGGAAAAGCATGGCATACGGATACCGATGACACTCGCAACAGTTTCTTAGCTCCCAAAAAAGACCTGCATTCCAGTTGCACAGCAGTGGGAAAGTCCAGGAAGATATAATTGTGGTGTCCTCTTATCGCAGGGGGCCTTTTCCCCCAGCCAGTCGCAGTACAGTGTCCTGATCTCTCTAGTTCAGGAGCCTCACAATGATGGGCCAAGGAGGGGACCCGGGATTTGGTCTTGTCAGTGGCATTCTATGTGCTCTTTGGTGTGTAAGCAACTCTTTGAGGAGAGCCTCCATCTCCTCCTCATTGGGGCCACGGCCAAAGCCCTCTGGAAGTCCCACTATGCAGACGTTATTCCTCCTGGCCCTGGATTCCAGGTCATCAAATTTCATATGGGTTCTATTCAGTGCTCTTGTCCATTCCTGTCACTAGAGATTTTAGAGTTGCAATATCATCTTCCGCCACCCCAATGTGTGACTCTGCTTCCGTCACTATGGAGCACACCTTTTCCGTCTTGCCATTTAGGGTGCTGATGTTAGTAGTTATGCCATCTAATTTGTCAGTCATAGTGGCAAACCAGGCTTGCATGCTCTCCATGATCTGCATAAGATTTGTGGGGTGTCTCGGTCTTGCTGCCCTGCTTGCTCATTCACTTAAGGAGACGTTGAGCTCTGTGCCGATTATACTGGTGTGCACATTGGATTGCTTCTTCTGAGGGCCCCCGTCCTTTGTCATAGCAGAAGTCGCATGAGAGCAGACAGTGACAGACAACAGGGGAGTGGGCAGGCCAGCCATTAATCCCTCCACAATCCCCACTACCCTTGGTGGAGGAACAGCCAGAACCACCACTGCACTGCAAATGGGCACAACTGAAAGGATTTCGGCTTCTGTTGTGCTAGGTCTTTAGTGCATCACGCGCTGGATCCGCTGACCTACACCCCCAGGGAATCAAGAACAGCAGCGCACAGTATTCTCTCAAACTGAGCTTGGAGCGCGGCGGGGCTAAGAATAATTAAAAAAGGAAAATATACAGACTTAAAGTGTCAAATAGCACCACCAGCAGCTCGACGTCTGGCCGCGCATTGAGCCCCCCCACTGTGTAGGTATATTGTATCCGGGGTGGGCACATCCACAATCTTTCAAGAGCCCCCTGACTCCCAACAGCCTTCAGACTGGGCGTGCAGCTGCTGGAAGGCACCAACCCTAGGGCCAAAGTAGCAGCAGCGTGGCAGCAGTGTCACTGCACACAATGACACAGGCAGCAACAACTCACAGTCTGTTCTGGCACTGGGTAAGGCTACCCTGCCTCTCAAGCAGCATCAGTCTGAGGATCCTGCACAAGGCCGGCCGCTCAGTTGATACATGTGGCATGAGCCAACGCACCTTTCAGGGAGTCTGCCCCTTGGGCGCTAGGTTGTTCTGCCCTTTCAAGCCTGCCGCTCAGCTCACACATGCAATGGTCAGCGGAAGTACTTGTCTGGGAATCCTCCCGCAACAGCTGACGCTGCGCCGCACACAGAGATGGTCCACTCTCTCACCGTCTCCCAATGCAGGTGCCTCCTGTAGCTATGATGTGGCGCGGCCTCGCTTATGTTTCAGGCTGCCGCTGCACCCTCTTTTTCGGTCCACATGGCAGTGCAGTCTCCGATGGCGATTTCTGCAGTGTGCAGCCACACAGACTTCACACACTCCCCCAGTGGGTGCTGCAAGGTTTCCAGCATTGAAAATGTATTTTAGGCTCGGCGGGTGCTCCTTTTGGATTGCGGGCAAGCCAAATGAGCATAGACGGTCACGGAGGCTCAACGAAATGCGGTCATGTTGTAGGCTGCTCTGCAGTGCACCATACACATATAATTTTCTAAAGGACATGAGATTTGCATACATGGGTATTGAAAAAAAGTAATTATTCCTCTAAATATATATATTTTAGAAAAGAAATTAAGTTTCAAATTTCAACATTTGTTTGAAAACATGCACATAGATGTATATTTCTTTCTGTGTGTCTTTTGTCAGTGATTAATATGTTAAAATAGAAATAAAATACATAATGTACAAAGTAAAAGTAATCTTTAAATAGTATCCAATTGTGTAATACCTTGGCTCTTGTGTATGTAATATATGATGTAATTATTGATGTCACCAGTGATGTCATCAGTGATGCCGTCTGTTATGCCATCAATGTGGTCATAAGCTGTGCAACAGGGGGTGCAAAGTTAAGGTGGCTTTAGCTGAATTTGAGGGGTTTTGTTGCATTAAGTTCTCACCTTAACGTCCCTCCAATTAAAGTTTTTTCCTTGAATTTCAAAGGTTTTGTTACAATGTATTGCTCACCTTCCCTGCAACAGAGGGTTTTTCCTTGAAAATATATATAAGTAGGAAGGCTTTTATGGGGATATAAGGCCCAGCTGCAGCTATTTCTGTGTTTCGATCTTCATGCACAGCCACTCCAAGCAGGCATTGATTTCCCACAGGAGTTTTCAAACCGAGCTTAGAATTCGGCTGTTTAAATAATGACTGGGAAATAGACAACAGATAATGCCTTTCTATTGTCATTGTATGGGCAATGCAGTCACTGTACTCCGTCACCCACAATGTATAATGAGTAGAGACACAATGTTCCTACCGAGGGCCAACCTTAGTGGAGGCAGTGCCCCGGGCAGTGAAACAAAAAGGTGGCACCCCACCCTGCACATTTTTTAACTAACCGCTCCCACACTAGAGCAGGGAGTTGATCACTGGAATAGGGCGCCAATGCTTATCCACCAGCGCCCTATTCTAATGAAAACCACTGCGCTCATGCGCTGGGGCAGGGAGGTTATCAATTCAGTAGGGTGCCAATGCGAAAGCACCAGTGCTGTATTGTTATTAAATGCACCCCACTCCTGTGCTGGAAAGCCTGGTACCAGCACAAGAGCAGGGCGCATTTAATTTCACCTTTTAGTTTTTCCTATATAAATCAAATTAAATGGGCACTTAATTCCTCTCCTCGATTTACTAATCCGGAAATCCGACAGTGGTCAGCTGTCCACCACTCTGTTTCGAAAATCTACAGATAAGAACACTCTACTCCAATTTAACAGCTTCCATCCTTTGGCTCTGTGAGAAATACTCCCAATTGGGCAATTCTTGCGTATTAGGAGAAACTGTTCGGATATGACGGATTATGTAAAAGAAGGCAAAGATCTGAAAGCGAGGTTAAAAACAAGAGGCTACCCTAAAGAAATAGTGCATGCTGCCTTCAAGCGAGCGAAACACTCGAATAGAGATAGATGTCTACATCCAGAACCCAAGGTGCAACAAGAAAAAATGACATCCGTGACAATGTTTAGCCCCATTAGTAACAAACTCAGAAGGAGTATAAAAAAGAACTGGCATATCTTACAAACCCCAGACTTAGAACCCATTACACCACGTTTTGCATTTAAGAGACAAAAGAACGTTAGAGATTTGGTAGTCCACACCTACCCTAAAAAAGAGGTGAGACCTAATCAAACCACCCTGTGGCACTTTCCACCGGTCATTGGCCACTTTAAATGTGGCAGATGTGTAGCTTGTCCATTTACAAGTAATTCAAAATCGATCGACCTTAATGGAAAAGATTGGTGTGTTCCGCACTTTTTTCAACTGCGGATCATAATGGGTAATTTATGGAATTAAGTGCCCATGTAATTTGATTTATATAGGAAAAACTAAAAGGTGCATAAAACAACGCATTTGTGAACACAAATCCTGTTTGAAGAATAAGGTAGCCAATAAACCCTTAGTGGCACATTATGAACTGAAAAAACATAAATACACCGATATTTTTTGGTTCGTGTTACAAACCATCTCTGCAACTGAAAGAGGCGGGAAAAGAGAAATGCTCTTGAGTTTAAGCGAACAACGATGGATCTATTCTCTTAACACAGTCACCACAGGTCTAAATACAGCCATTGATTGGAATTCCCTCATTATCTTCTCATGAGGAGTGGGCACCACCCAACCACATGTTTAATGAAATGAGGTCGGGTAACATCCTGAAGAGATTTAGGAGTTTCTCTCTTTTTCCTCTCGCTCACCAGGGTTTTTTTAGTTACAAAGGTGCCTCACACCAATTTATGACACGGCACTAAGCGAGGGCATTAAAAAACACCAATTACATCATCTGGTGATGGTTTTGTGGCATTCCCATGACATAAAAGAATGATATTTCGGGATGCAAAAGCACAAATTTCTTTGTGCATGGTTCTTTGCATCATTGTTTATATTTGTACACGGTGTACGATATGTAAATCGCTGCCCCTTTAAAAATTGGGAAAACCCTTACCGCTCATGTGATTGATCACATGACCACTGAAATTAGGTTTAAAAAGATCAGCCGGCACTCGAACGCGAGAATGCGACCGATCGGGCGTTTCTTCTATGACGCCACCGAAGGGACTGTAAAATAAGGTAAGCCGCCCTAACATTGCGAGCTCATGTTGTATTATGCTAGTTCATCCTCATTAGTTAAAAATATGTTGTGAAGAGCCACCCCTGCACCGCGAGCTCGAGCTGTGTTGTGCTAGTTTGTTTTTATAAGCGAAATACGCGCAATGGAAAGCCGCCCTTAAATTTCAAGCTCGTGTTGTGTTGTGCAAGCCCGCTCTCAGAAGTTAAATATGTGTAGTGGGGAGTCAACCCACGAGTATGCATACGCACGAACTACAGACACGTTTTCCTTTTGTGAGGGAAAGTGGGAAAAGAAGGAAGTTCCCTGAGCTAGTGATGCTCCCTGATTTAAGAGGATCATTTAGCCAGCGTTTTCATAAACGTTTGTCATAAATGTATTTTCATGAATATGTTCTGTGAAAGAGCTCATGTTTATGATGCAAAACGGAATATACAAAGGCCTTGTTTTCCTACAATTTGGTAGGTTATCTTCTTGAGGCGGACCCTGATACGTGATTACCTGGCGTTTGAAAAGGAAAAAACCTGCGATCGATCGTAGCACCTTTCCCATAAAATACTGCTGGGCAACAGATCTAAAACACCATAGCAGACTCAAGTGAGTGATCTAATGTGGGTGCCAGTGCCAGCAATATGTCTGTTTCTGAATGTTGATTCTAACAATCATGATAGATGGCATAAGATTAAAATGGAGTATAGTTATGAATAAGTATGAGTGCCGTAATTTGATGTGTCGCAGTAACTATTAAATAATTATGAAATAACTGAGACTGAGTGGCCATTCTAAGTGAAATTATTAATTTTGTCTAAAACAAGTGATTTATGGCAAAGTAAATAAGGAGATGTATTTCCCTTGTGTGTGATAAAATTCAGGTTCCCAATACAGGCTGGGATTCGTGAATAAACCAGGGTTGATCTGTGAATACCCGGCGAAAAGAAATAAGAAAAAATGACCTGTCACGGCTACGAGTGAGACGGTTTTTGAGCTCATGTCCATCCAGGATGTAAGTAAAGGCTTGGTGATATATTTTGACTGATGTGCCCCATTTGGGCAGAAGTGTAAGTGTGTGATCATTAGTAGAAGTATAATGTATGCTACATAACATGTATATATATTTTTTTGAATGAATGAACCATTGTCGTTTACAACTTTGTATGTTTATTTTTAGATTGTGCTAAACCTGTTATGGGGTATATGAAAGAGGTTTTCCATCTCACCTAAAAGAAATTTTCTGTCCTGAAGAAGGCCATGAAAAACCATTCGGTGTATAGACAATAGAGATAGTGTTTTTATCTCCAGAAGGGCCGAAACATGTCGACACCTGACAACAGACTCTTGAATTACTAAAGTCTTGTACCTTTATACTGCTTAAGTGAAGTAGTGAGTTAGTTTTTCATTAATTCAACTAACCCCTCACAGATGTTACTGTTTTTAAGAAGAGATTGAGTAGATCATGTAGTGTTGATTTGTCATATACATGTGCTTTTTTGCTCTCTCCCCCCTTTTTAACTTTTCTAAATTGGTCTTAAAAATAAATTAATATGGACTCATTTATGAATGATGATTTCTATTGTATTTTTGAGTATGTAAAAGCAAAATGGTTCAGTTTCGTTCAATAGGTTGTGGCAGTTGTCACACATGGTAGTATTTAATATTTAAACCAACTTTGGATTGTTTCACCGATTTGTAAGGTGAAACTTAACAATTAAGATAACATCATATATCACCACACCTAGCCTGCTTTGACATTGAGCGGGGTAGTCAGTAGTCTCACTTTTGTATAGTGTATCTAGTTTTGTTCTCCCGTTCCGAGATACCGACCCCCCTTCAACAAAAATTGAGGGAGATTACCTTTCTTAGAGGTAACGATGGACATCATGACATAGATGCATTAGACATGAAGTACACAGTCATCTCTGCACAAAGCTACACAAACACTTTAGTTTATTTATCATAGACATTAAGCAAATGCTTATGACTCACATAGTTAGAGGGCTGACACACGTAAACCTTTTCCTACGTGGAACCTGCAAGATGTCTAAGAACACATATGAGCGGCTTGGCCATGCAAATAAAGATTGAAGCTTTAGGTACATTGGAGTGAATGGGAAAAGCAAGACAAACTTCAGAATACAGGGAAAGGCTCACAGGCTGATTCTGCTGAAGCATGCAGACAATACTCACAGTGCAGACGCAGTGCACAGCCTCGTCAAGGACAAGTAGGGAAGGAAAGTTTCCAGTTAACAGAGGAGATAGGACACCTGCGAAGGACACAGTCAAAACTCCTCTTAATTTCAAGCAGGAGAGCTCCATGTTGTGGTGCCTACACACGTGTACTGAATCTATGAGACAGAGCCCATTCATTCAAGGCAGATGGAGAAGACTGTTCCCACAAACCACAGGCAGGAAGATACATAACTAATAAAGGTTCACAGCTGAATGTTCTGCCTCAGGGCCTAGGAGATCGGAGATGTTAATTTATTGGGAAGATGCAGCACCTTCAGGCTCGTTCACACTACGTTGAATTGTTTCAGTTAGCCTGGTAATTGTCCAAAACTCCAAGGCTGAGAAGACCATTTCTGTCCAATCCCTAAGCACCTTCAACGCTAAGTACACACTATGTTGCACCGGCCAATAATTTTTATACTAACCTGTAACTTTGTATTTGTAACACATGGAGGTGGTCTCAAGAGGAGCCACCATATATGGCTTACCCAATGATCATACTAATCCCTTATGGATTACATATATAGTTCACCTAATTAATCAATCCCTTACCCTGTTAGGTTTTGGGATGTAATTTTGTTTTACTGATGTTACTAGTTGACAAAACGGGATGACATGTGCCTAGAGACTGAGAGCTCATGAAGAATTTTGCCTTGTTCATGTTGCAATCCCTGTCAATTAACTGTTAATAAAGACAGTGAACTTCGTTCTATGGCTTAGTCTCCCATTCTTGGGCCAGGGGATTTCCAGGGCCCAGTTCCTCTTGCAAGTAAACGGGGAGGCTGCACATAGTTCAGCTGGCACTATATTATAATATGGTGTTGGTCGACGTAATCAGTGATGAGTGTTAGTTCCTCATCGGTTAAGCGCCTCCTCCTTGGCTGCCCGTTCTACTTCACCTGTGGATCTTCGTGGGGTTCTGCCTGTGCCTGCTTTGCGGGCTGGGCCCCCTTACCCCTAGTGGGCCTTGGTGGTACTGGGGCACCTGCAGGCTCACCACCATGTTTAGCAGGTTGACCTTTCTTCTGCCCTTTTCCCCGTCCTCTTCGTGAAGCCCCCTCAGTCATGGTGAAAGCTGTGTTCACAGCAAGGCACACGAAAATATTGCTACCTGCAAATCTGTGTGGTACCCCCTAAATTACACAGCCTCTGCGCATGGCAGGAAATCTGCGTGGTACCCCTTAAATATTGCTGCCTCCAAGTCCACGTGGATACTCCTATATATCACTGCCTCCGTGCACACCCAGGAAGGTATATGCAGGTTGGATGCTCGCATGAGCATGTTATTTACAGAGTTATGTGCATATGTGCGCTGCCTGCGGTGCGGAATTTACACGCATAGGCCCTTCATCTGATTTTGTCACTGCTGCCTCGTGCATGAAGTGGAGACACCTGTTTGTTGCTGTCTTGTGTCATGACCCACAGAACGCGCCCCTTCTGGACTTCCTGGTCCTTGTCATGGCGGGGCTTGCATTCATTGTTTCTCCCAACATGGCCGTATCACGTGACACGCCTCGCACCAGCCTTCACGGCGGACGTAGTACGTTCCCAAAAATGCCACGCCCTTTCGGGCCCGCGCGTCTCAATGCTATTGTGAAGTAGCGACCAGACGTGTGCTCCGTAGCTCGCGGTATTGTTTCCCTTGCTTCTTCCACTCTAACCCAAATCTAGTCCCTTTCCTTCCTTTCTTGATTCCTGGACTCGTGTGCTAGTTGTGCACCCTGTTATTTCCTGGATTCCTGGACCCCTGCTTCCCGGTACTTGAATGCACGCTGGAGTCGGAAGAGACTTGTGCAGCCTTATTCAAGACTCGAGCAGTACGCAAGAAGGCATCGATCAAGAAATCCAGCAAAGATCGAACTCAGGTGAGAAGGGGGGATCTCCTTGACAGTTTGAGACACCACCCGACCGAACTCGATATGGACATGGAAGCGGCCGTCCAGGACCTGATGCGTGGCATGCAAGAACTATCAACCGAGGTGCAGAATCTAAAGGCAGAAAACGCCGCTCTCAAACAACTAGTTCTATCCCGCGATTCTGCCACAAAAGAAAGTGTATTGCTGGGCGGTATAGTGGACAAATATGATAGCTCACCAAAACCCTTCGAGGATTCCTGGATTCATGTTTGGTTCACTTTACTTTTAAGCCCTACTACTTTTCAACTGCCAGGGCTAAAGTGGGCTTCATAATTTCCCACCTTTCAGGAAACGCCTTAACCTGGGCTACGCCCCTCGTTAATTCTGGCAACGTTCTTCTAGATGACTATGGTGGCTTCATACAGGCCCTTAAGAACATGTTTGACCGCCCAGAACAGGTCTATAGTGCCCAGGAACGCCTGTTAGACTTTCAGCAAGGATCCCAGGATGTGCTCACCTATGGTACCCGATTCAAGCAGTTAGTCAAGGAAGCTGATTGGTCCCCGGAGGCGAGTTTTACCCTTTTCAGTAGAGGACTGAATGAGGAGATTAAGGATGAGTTGGCCAGAGTGGCTCGCCCAAACTCATTCCAGGCACTAATGGACCTTGCCATGCAAATAGATTTTCGTACCCAGGAAAGAAAGGCAGAGAAGAAGAAATCCAAAGCTAATCCTCCGAATCCGTCCTTTGAGAGTACCACCAAGGCGGACACTAACCCAGGCTCAATCTCTGAACCAGAACCCATGCAGATAGGAGCCTTCCGTGGACCTATATCCCCGCAAGAAAGAATGAGAAGGATTCATACGGGGTTGTGCATGTATTGTGCCTCAGACAAACACCTGGTTAGGGAGTGTCCTCTGGCCCCTCCTCGGCGTTCGGGAAACGCCAGCTCCCGATCCTAGATGGAGCAGAGCTTTGGGAGAGAGATGTTTGCTCCACATCAATTCCATCCTTGAACTCTCCTGGACAAAACAATTTGGTGATTCTACAAGCCTTCCTGTCACCCTTCAAGAATAAGACCTATCCCATTCTGGCCTTGGTGGACTGCGGAGCTATGGGAATTTTCATTGATCAAGACTGGGTTGTTAGTCATCATATTCCGTACGAGACACGAAGCACCATGCAGCCGGTGGAAGCAATCGCCGGAAGACCCCTCTCTTCAGGACCCATAAGCCTGCAGACAAAAGAGATCCAACTTTCCATAAACCATCACCAAGAGCGGATTACATTCGACATCATTAAGTCAGCCCATTACCCCATGGTATTGGGTATGCCCTGGTTACAGAAGCACAATCCGTATATCAATTGGAAAGCAGGATCACTATTCCCAGGCTCAGAGTTTTGTATGTCCCATTGTCTAATCCTGGATCCCTCCTCGACACCCCTTAAAGAACCACCAAGAGACCTGCAAACACCACTCATGGTTTCAAATATCATACAAGTCCCAGAGGCCTATCAGGGATATGCTGATGTATTTTCAACTGCCATAGTCCAGGCCTTACCCCCTCACAGACCTGAAGACTGGGCCATAGATACAGATCACTCAGCAGTGATTCCTTTTGGCAGAATGTTCATTCTTTCCGAACCTGAGAAAAAGGTCCTCAGAGAATACCTGGATACCAACCTTGAAAACGGCACCATAAGACCTTCAAAATCTCCAACGGGTGCTTCATTGTTCTTTGTTCCCAAGCAGGACACTAAGGAACTCAGACCTTGCCTCGACTATCGTGGCTTAAATCAATCCACCCTCAAAGATCGGTACCCACTACCCCTGATCTCGGATGTGCCTGTGTCCCTTTTGGAGGTGGAAGTCTGCACCACGGCAGATGAGGTGGTCACTGAGCCTGCCCAGGAACATACAGGGGAACAGGCTGTGGCGAACACCAGGCATTTGATGGCAGTGCAGGTGCTGTACTACCCCAACGCAGACTGTCATCCAGTTGGAAGGAGTAGCTGCGCTGCAGACACATTGCCAGGCAGCAGGAAATGCGGTGACAAGGCAAATCATGTATGGCATTGCAAGTAGGAGGAGGCAAGGAGTTGCATATGTGGTGCAGGTGAGGCAGGAGGCACAACAGCGCCTGCAGGCACTGGTGTGGGCACAGGTGGAATTTGTGAGTCAGCAGGACGAAAAGAGGCAGCGGGCACATGAGGCGGTAATTGACAGGGCAAAGGTTGAGGAGAAGGTGGCACGGACACGGGTTGCCATCCTGGAGGATTGTTGCAGGGCAGCGGAACAACAACAGAGGCCTGCCTGCAAGCGGCAAATGTGGACTGGGAATCGCCATTGGCTGAGGCATTCTCTGAGATGGGCATGACTAGCCTGCTGACTCTTTTATATAGTTCACTAGTTGTAGGTTTCATTTTGGTTTATTTATTTGTTCAAGGATCATTATTCTGTTTCCATCATTGTACATAGTTTCACATCAATACATGTATATGTTCTATTGAACACCACAATTTGCTGTCTCTTTGTGCCATGTGCAGCATGTCTTGCCATGCTGGTGTATGCATGCTTGTGTGCTTTTTTGTCCATGTGCACCTTTTGTTTGAACATGAACTCCAACTAAGTATGTCCTATAGCTGTCATGTGGGTTTGTGGCACACTCTGTGGGTCATATTGGTACTGTCCTATTTGCTGTGGGACATATGCGCATGCTTCATGTGAGTGTGATGTTTAGTTTGATGCCTTTATGGCCGCTGTACTTCTGTGGACAGTGGTAGATGTGGGGAGGGGACATGTTTGGAGTTGCACGTGTTTCACCTCTTTGTCATATACATCTGTAGCTTGGCTACTTCTGTGTTTGCGCTACAAGCATGTTGGTCATTAATGCAGATGTTCTGCTTGGGTGTGTCAACCATCTATGTTGTGGTTGGCATGGCACTTCCTTTGTACATGTGTTCATGGGTGTTGAGTCATATTGGGGGTTGTTTGTGGTAGGCATGGTGGCATTACTTTGATTGACTTGCCCATATAACCACGTGAACATGTGTTTCACAAGTAGGGAAGGGACCATTGGAAGTGTGGGAGAAGCAAGGGGTGGCTGCCTGATGCCATTCCTTGAGCAGGGGCATTGTATATTTGCTGTTGGTGTATCAGTGTTGGTTATGTTTTGGTTTGTGTGTCTAATGGTGGCGATGGGGGAAACATTTGGAGATGAGAGGTATATTTCATAATGATGTATTAGGTCTCTTGTTGAGGATGGGTACTCATTTGTTAAGGTGTCTGGACAGATGTTTCACAGAGCAGGGATGTTTGGGGTATCTGTTGACAGCTCATTCACCTTTGCTCATTCACTTCTCAAGATTCCATCTTCTTGTACGTTGTGTTCCTTTATGCTACCACAGCTGGTTCGGTGTTACTTTTGGCTTGTCCATTTGGATGTGCTCACACTTCCAAAACAGGTATAGCTTTGTGGATGACGAGATGGAAGGTGGTCTCACTCTGATTCACTGGGCTACACACCTCACATATGGACTATGCCACCGGAACATCAAGGGACCAAGGTGTAGCTGCAGTAACAATATGGTTGGTTGTTGTTGTGCAACTGAGTGTGATCCAAGGGGAAGCCATGCATGAGGTGACTTCCTGGATTCACCAGCACTGCTTCCTAGTGATCATGTTACAGGAGGCAATCTGCCAGGTGTAGTTCATGGAAGACACAGGCCAGAGGAGTTGAGGAAGGTAAGTGCTCCACAGTGAACTGGCCATTGGGTGTTCATGATGCATAGCTGGTAAGAGTTGTTGGTATCACAAGGATGATAAGGCTGATGCCACCATCGTACTGAACAGGACCTTGAAGCCTTTTCGTCCTCTTGTAAGGACAGTGAATGGATGTGGGTATCCATTACTATTGGATATGTGGCTGGACCCTTTTCCCAACAGATCAACAGTGTGTGTCAGCATCCAGCTGTGTCTGTTCCGTATCGCGTTGATTCTTCCCCAACAGTTTTTTCAAAGTCATCAAATATTTGTGGGATTTAAACAGTAAAAAAAATGTAAACATTAAAAATGTAAACAGTCAAATATTTGCAGGCTGAGGTAAGGAGTTATAAGGGGTCGGGAGGGGCTTGGGGTAGGGTTTTTAATATGGGGAAGGAGGGGATTTGGGGAAACACACCAAATAAAAAATATAAAATGTGATTCGTTTTTTTTCGAAAACATTTTGGTAAAACAAATTCTTTCAAAAAAACTCACGACAGTAAAACAACATAGAACCGTCTGTTCAGCAGGCAACAAGATTTGTACATCTGTGTGAGTTTGATTTTGTGTATGTGCAAGGAGTATATGGGGGACATCCAGTGATCTGTTGTCAGGCAAGCGTTGCAGCAAATTACGTGGGAGTGTGTGTGGTCTCCTTAGGTGGACTGGGTGATTCATCATGGACCTCTGCAAGCAAGATGGTTTATTAGATATTCTGTCATTTATTTCACATTTGATCCATCTGTTGTCAGTACTGTGCACTGAATGTGTAAGAGTGGGTGTTGGGGTGATGTGTATTTGGGTGCATTATTTTGAAGTGGCACCTTGTTGGGTCAAGTACAGTGGCACTTTGGTGAGGAAGGCTAGCCCAGGGGCAATGTGTTTGGTCTTGGAAGCAAGACTGTGCTTAGAAACCATAACGCTGGTATTAAACGAGTCATAAATGAACAATTAAATAAATAAGTACTGTGTGGAAGAGGAGTGGTCATAGAGTGATGTAGATTTTGGGGTGCAGATTAATATAGAACTGGGCAGACTTTTTGGTGCTGACTTAATATAAAGGGTTTGGGTGCTGGGATGAGGGAGGACTTGTCGGTCGCAGGAGAGGAGTGGAAGTAATAGTGATGGCTGGTAAGTAATCCTTGATTACTTTGTTTCCATGGTTCCAGCGCAAAGCTTGTTCGACTTCGCTGTGTTCTGTTAGCCATGGGGGCGTGTTGTGAGTCTGCAGGACGCAACTCATTTTTCTTTGCACTACAATTTCCTTGGTGCTTTTGATTCCATGAATCGGCTTCAAGCGCTGGAGATTTGTTCAGCGCAATGTTTTGCTTGTGCAGACTTAGCGCTTTTAGTGTAAATCAGCCCCTCGGAATGCTAAGATTAATGTACTCAGTCCAACTGCAGTATCTCCCCAATAGAAAGTCATCACGCTAAAAAAAAACTTCACTCAGGCTACACGAATTCACAACCCTCGCTTTAAATATTAGGTTCCTTCGGTCTATAACTTTCCATGGTGCCCTCCGGCGTCAAAGACTGACGTAACTCGATGCGACTTCCTCAAATTCTAGAATAAGCGCTGTCTGCGTGGACTGGGAGGTCTTACCTTTGTGTGTGTCCCATTAAAACCATTGGAAAGAGTTACAGAATTCATCCACTTTGCTTTTCAATAGAAGCCATCCAAATTCCAGGCAAATCACATTAATAAGCCTAGTTTCATTTTAAGACGGCCGGGATCTGCGCTTCCCCGTTGGAGGCAGAAACAGTTGCTGCCTCGCGCCGGGGCTTAGATGAGCCGAAGATGTGAAGCGTTAATCCCGTTCCCGCGGCGTGTCGTGACTCGAGCCGGCGAGGGCCCCCACCTTGAAATACCTGTGGTATCCTGCCCGGAGGACGTATGAAACCCACCACCTGCGCGGGAGGGCCGCAGACACAGCAGCATTTCCTGTACACCGTGCCCTGGGTGGAATCGTCTTGGGAGACAAGCGAGTACTAACTGCGTCACAGAAACCTGGTGAGGGCAGGGGCTCATGGGTGGTCACACTTCTCAAACACGTGTTTCTCCTAAGCGAACGAGTTTGACAAATACAAAAGTCCAACAAACATTACGACTTGGGTGCTGGTGGTATTACGCAATACCGCTAAACATCATACTCAATGTGTTACCTTATAACAGTGGTATTCACACTTTTTTATGCCGAGCCCCTCCTCCTTAAGTAAAAATGTTGTGAAGCGCCCCTTGAGTAAATAGTATGCTGTTGGGCCCCTCGGATGCCATTTCTACTTATATTTTCTATTAAAAATCAATCAACATACTCCCTTTTGGAAGAGCTCGTGCCCCCGCCCCCCAACCCGCCCTGGATACCGTTCGGGAATCCCTTGGGGGGCCAGCCCCACAGTTTGAAGACCACTGCTTTATAAGCTCGTGGCAATTAACCAGATCACTTAAAACCCCGTGTACTCTAATAAAAAAAAATAGTCCTATTTTTTGGGTGACATCTGTCCCCATTGGGGACAACACAGTATTACACTATTTAGTCAGGGGAAGTCAAGCTTACAAACAGGCAGTGATTAGCTCTCAGTTCCCAAACCCACATAAGCACAGAGAAGTAAAACAGGCAGTGTACACCTCCAGTTTTACATTTACAGCACTATTTGCAACAAGGCCCCATGCATTCCTTTTTGAGTTACGGCAGCATGATATATTTTTACTTTATCAAGAAAGCTGCACAATAACATCACCTAAATTATGGTTGTATACGGATATAACCACTTGTACAGTTCAGTGGGTTGAGCAGCAAGAGCAAAGCTGTGTATGTCTATACTCTGGAAGTCACCGGCTGCAATTCTGCAAATGCTTACTCAACCGTTTACCATGTTCTGAAGTTGACAAAATATGGTCCATTAAGATGGACACTAAAATCACTTTTATTTTAGCACAAAGATAACATATTATATGTGGTCTGTGCTATACAAACGGTCCAACAGTACGCCACCGGGTGTGTGGGGATCAGTGGGGGGGGGGGGAATTCCATGAAATTGACTTCCTGGTCCCTGCAGGCCGCCTCTACCCCACACTCCCGCGCACATATCCTTATTTACAAAGTCCTTGTAAGCACTAAATGGTTCTTTCTTTTTAATGGTTCTTTTTTTCAAATGATTTTAAATGTAGAATGTGCCTTTGAGTTGAAAATGATCGATGCTTTATTGAGGCCTTTTTGTTACATCCGTAATTATGATTGCGAAGGAGATTTAATAAACAAAAAAATATTCTACTGCAGAACAAAAAGGTGGAGTACAAAGCTGCCTGGGGTGGATAGTTGCCTAAGGTTTCTTCACCACACCTCCACTGTAGTATCGATTTCACCCTTGCCACTCTGGCCATATTCCACAACTGCCCACCATGAACCCTTACTGCACCTCCCAGAACCTGTGTCACCTGAACGGGTTCTCTATATAACATGTCTCCTTTCTTTTTAATTACATCCTTCTTGATGCAGACCCAGTCTCCCACTTCAATATTGAGCTTCTTCCTTCCCCACCTCTCATTCACCTTCCTCACCCACTCATTTTTCTTTCTAACCATCCTTCCCCTCACCTCTTCCACCACACAAGCTGAGTCTCGCGCCCTACCCAACCATGGGGACGAAACCCTAATGTTGGGAGTCCTTCCCCTCATCAACTCAAAGGGACTCACCCCTGTCTCCACATGAGGGAATAGCCGCAATGCATCCAACCTTTCTCTCACAGCCATCTTTCTACCCTTTCCCCATGCTCCCGCCATCCGTACTGCTTCCATTACACAGCAATTGACTCTTTCTACCATCCCATTGGTCTGGCGTTGGTAAAATGCCATCCTCTTGTATCTCACACCACACAATCTTAAGTACTTTTGGAAATGTCCCCTAACAAATTGCCTCCCATTGTCAGTCAAGATCGATACAGGGAAACCTTCCCTCTCAAAAGATACACTGTACAAACTCAACCATGCTCTGCGCGGAATTGGTCCACCAAGACAATAATAAATCTTCAGCGGCCACTCCCCATATCCATTGGCCCTACAATGTCCATTGCCAAATCCCTCCATACCTTACCAGGAGCATCAACGTTTATCACAGGCTGCTGCTTCACCACTAAGTTCTTACCGGATACCTTGCATTCAACACATTTTCCTACCATCCTTTCCACATCACGATCGAATCCAGGCCACCAATACTCTCTTCTCAAGACTCCCTTGGTCTTGTATACACCAATATGTCCTTCATGCACAACCTCCACCAATCTCCTCCTTAGGATTTAGGGCATCACCACACAATCCCACTGATACAAAATCCCATCTCTTATACTTAACTCAGATCTCACTTCCCACAGCGACCTCTCCTCCCCATCCAATAACCTCTTTCCCGGCCACCCTTCTTGAACAAAACGCATGACATGCACCCAACTGTCAACCGCCCTCAACGCATCCACCCATTCTTCTCGGGTGATCACTCCATGTGACACAAAAACCATATTTACCCTATCCTGGATTTCACACTCATCTTCACACAATCCCGACACATGATCTGCCCTCACATTCTGCTTTCCTGATATAACCTCCACATCGAATCTGTGACCCTGTAGCCTAGCCACCCAACATACCACTCTTCTTGATATTTTCTCCAGCTCCTTCTTCTCTAAGATGGACTTGAGTGGTCTGTGATCAGTCCTTATAGTGAACTCCATTCCCCACACAAAATTGGGAAATTTCTCAACTCCCCAGTGACAGGCTAATGCCTCTTTCTCCAAAGCGGAGTAATTTCTCTCCACTCCTCTGAGCATCCTCAATGCCTGTGTAATAACCACGTCCTGCCCATCCTTCCCAACTTGGGTCAATATCGCACCAATACCAGCCTCGCTGGCATCTACTGAAATGGTAACCTCTTCCTAGTATCAAACATCGCCAAAGCATCAGCCATGTCAATTTCTCGTTTTATACTCGTTTTATACCTTGAAATTCCTCCTCACACCTGGCATCCCACTCGAATCGCTTCTTGAGCAAACTCCTCATTTTGATGACTTTATCAGCAAAGTTGTTCACAAATTTATGATAGAACTCTATGATACTGAAGAAAGAGCGCAGCTTCCCCTTCCCTTTGAGCGACCTCACTTTCTTTATGCCATTCACCATTCACAAACTTCTTCCTCAGTTGCAGCCCTTCCACGGATATCTTGTGTCCCAAATACTCCACAACATCCTTCCCAAATGTACACTTCTCTGCCCTTAATGTTATCCCTCTTTGTTCCAAACCTCTCACCACCTTTCCTACGTTCTCTTCATGCCCAGGTATCACCACACACCAAGAGGTCATCTTGAAGGCACCATACCCCTTCCATGCCCCTCAACAATATGTCCATCACCTTTTGAAAGACATAGGATGCAGATACCAAACCAATCGGCATCCTACAAAATTGAAAAACACCTTCATGGTTAATGAATGCTGTAAGTTCCTTTGATGCTTGATCAAGTTGTATCTGGTGGTAGGCGGATGCCATGTCCAATTTGGTAAAGAACCTGGCACTACCAATCAATGCTAACATTTCCGGCATGTTGGGCAAGGGCTGTCTTTCCGCTACTGCACACTTGTCAACTTGTCCCTCAGGTCAACACATAACCTTAATTCTCCACTGGACTTCTTTACAACAACCAAAAGTGATACCCACTCAACACTCTTCGCAGGCTCAATTATGCTTGCCTCCCTCAACCTCTTGAGTTCATCTCGCACACCATTTCCGAGGGCCATCGGAATAGGGCAAAGTTTTGCTGCTACTGCTTTACTCCCCTCCTTTAGGACAATTTTGTGAACCATTCCTTTCACACACCCAATCTTCTTCAAAAATACACTGCGGAAACGGTCAAACACCCCCATGCCTTCCGTCACATTCAACACCTGTTGTGCGTATTAGGGTCAAGTCTTATCTTGAGACCTTTCTGCTCCTTCCATCCAAGTAGTGTCTCACCACTCCTCATAACATATATTTTCTCTTGTGTTTCCCTCCCTTTGAACTACAAGCATGCCAGGAAGAACCCTATGACGTCAATCTTCCCACAATTATAACCGCCAGGTATCTTATCTGATGGCGTCAAATCCTCCACCCTGCCACCAACGGCACCCTCATACACTTCAGCCATCATACGTACTACCTTCCCATTCACAGAAATATTAGCAAATTGACTATCACAACTATCTTCACCACTTCACATTACCATTTTCACTGTAACAACCTCTACTCGCTCCTCCTCTTCTTCACCAGATGACTGGCGCATTCCCTCACCCACAAAGAGTACCTTCTTCCCACCTCCCAACGCATAGTTCTTGCAGCAATTTGCGTAATGGCCCCATCTCTTACATTTATTACACATCACTCTCCTACCCGGACATACTGCTGAGTTTGCAAAATGACTTGCACTGGCACATCGAAAGCATAGCCTCTCATCCCTCTTGGTACCCTTTGATTTGTTATTTCGCTCATCAGCTGTTTCAAAATCTTTTAGAGCCCTTTCCTTCCCCTTTTTCCTCACATTCCTATATTCCTTGGCAGGTTCATCCACTCTCAATACTTCACTAGGTAAGGCTCTATTCTCCTTCTTTGCTAATTTAGCCACACATTGCATAGTGTGCTTGACCCTTTTTGCTAGCGCCACCACCTTATTCCTCCCTTATTTTGTCATTAGAGTAGTAGAGCATGAACTGATCACGTATGTGCTTGTCTAGCCTCTCTCCAAATGTACAACTTAAAGCAAGATGGCGCATTGCTGTAATGTACTCTTCCACGTTCTCTCCCTCTCGCTTCTCCCTTACTCCAAAGTTGTATCTCTCCAATACAGTGCTAGTCTTGACATCAAAATGGTAGTCTAGTTTCACTAGTGCATTGTCAAATTCACTGATGCCACTTTCCTGATCCAGGTCTGAGATTTCTGGTAATGTTTTGTAAATCCTCTGGCCCTCATATCCAAGAAAATGCATTAAGAGAGAGACCTTTTGTTCAGCAGAGATATTGTTCCGACAAACTGCCTTAACGTACTGTATAAATCCTTTCTTCCAAGCAGCCCATTTTATCTTTACAGGGCCCGAATGGGCCATGAATACAGATGGACCCGGAACCCCTGCCACAGCCATAGTCACTACCCCTCTCTCTTAGCTCACACCTTTTCTTGGAATAATACGGGGCCTGTCCCTTCTCCACCAAGTCCTGTATATTGGGCCCACTTACTAAGCACTAATATGACTAAGGCATGCTTTATTGTGCATAAATGGCTTATTTAATCAGTTAACACCACCACTGCCCTCAACACAAACACAACGTGCGGCCGTCAGCAATGTTAGGTGCTCTTACCTTTGGCCTGCCTTCTCACAGTTCCTCTGTCAAAAATAATTGCAGCCTTGCGTGTGCGCCTTTCCCCTAGGGGCCCTGGGTGCACACGTTTGTTCCTTTCCCTCCTGTAACGGCACAAGCTCCTTTTCGTTCACCGCAAAGTTGCAGCACATCATCAATCAGTTGACCTTCGCCCGTTGCTATGGGCGTAAGCGTCATAGATGCCAATGTGTTAGCGTCCTGCTGCATGCTCGATCGTGCGCCTGGGATCAGCTGATGGCAATGAAAACGCCCATGTTTTCAAACATCAATTTCGCTAGCAGGAGAGCTTTTCCTCCACTTGCTGCAGTGAATGTACTCACGAACAGCACAAATGTCAATTTCCTTTACAAATTACAAGCGCCGGAGGGAACCTCTTACCGGGGATTAACAGTGTAGAGATTGCTGCCTCACTCTCCTCTACCGACGGAAACGTTACCGTTCCGTCTCCACCTCGTTACACAGCTAACATAGCACCAGTTTGTAACGGCTTCCCTCACTCTCCAGGTGTTGCACCTGTTGCCGCCTCAACAATCTGAGCAGCTGTACAAGTCTTCCTTCTTTTATTTTTGTTACATTTTCTAAGACTGTTTTTTATTAATATTTTCAAATGCATGCTATACAGCAGATCAAAAGCAAACAAATAGACCAAGAAAAAAGAAGAAAAACACTCAACAGTGACCCTCCTTGGGGTAACCCCTCTCCCATCTGCCCCCCCCCGCCCAACCCGTTCCAGGTTATGTATTCATGCAGCTGTGACGCTTCTGCGTATCCCTGATACATCATACTGCACTTAACTTACACAGTCCAAATACCATAATAAAGTAAACAAACCCCAACCAGAGCCCACACCATAGCACAGAGACTGGTCAAGCTATAAGATTGTTGACTCTTATCATGCCGTAGACATGACCTCCCCGTTATCTGGGGATGATGAAGCCTTCTCACAGTCCAGTTCTCGAGACATGAAACTTCTAAAGGCTTGCCAATAGTCTTTGGGTCTACTGTGGAAAGGGAGCGTTTGAATGTACTGCGTCTCCCTCCGCTCGCATGTCACCATGAGGTTCACCCATTGATATACAGCAGGAGCGGAAGCCGCCCCCCAGCTGCATGCCACCAGTGATCTTACGACTGCAGAGGCCATACCAACCAGGCACCTATCACTATGCGCCTGCAGTTCCACCCAGGCCAACACCCAGGTCTCCGGAGTAAAGGGGATTGGGGCCTCCACCACCTGTTCCATAACCTCTGCCACAGCCCCCCAAAAAGTTTGAATATAAGAACATGACCAAGCCACATGGAAAAAATCAGCTGAAGTCTGCTGGCATCTCTTACAGTTCGAAGGTCTGAGTGGGAACAGTTTATGCAGAGTGAGAGGAGAGTGGTACAATTGGTGGAGAAATTTAAAATGAATCAAACGAAATCTATTGCTCTGCTGCAGCGTTTATGGGTTTTCAGTAAATGAGGTTCATGTTGTTTCTTTTGTATTTACTGCATGGCGAGGGTCTGCCAGGGCCTTAATCCTCGTCGCCAATGTAATGATGGCCTCCACACATTGCTTGATTGACATCAAAGAAGTTTATTCACAAGATACAAGAATAATAAATACCCCCAACCTGTGCCCAGCAGAGCAGCAATTTAACTGCCTCTAGCCATAATTACATTCTGAGCAGGAGATGGACACTCCATATTCTACTGCAAAATTCCATGGCCCTCCCAAGTACATACATCACAACAAATATACACAATATGGAACTATCATCACCAGAGCTCTATATTCTAGTGAGGGGTATTGAGTGGCAGCTGATTGATGCGAGCCAAGCTCAATGTCACTCGGAATCCAACGTGAAATGCAATCTGTTTAAAAAATATATATTTTTATTGTACAAAATGGTTTAATTCAAACCTTATACATTTTACTCAAAAGAGACAATTCATGGAATCATCTAACTTACAATCATTAAGAATTACACATTCATAAAATTGCTTGTAAAATTATTAATGATTACATCCTACTGCCACTTCATATCAGACATGAAAATTAATTTAGATTAGTCTGTTCATTAAAGGTCACGTCTCCATAAGATCATTACTTGCAATCTCATAGATATGTTATGTTATGTTACTTGGCATTTATATAGCACTCTTTATATCATTGGTATGATCGCAAAGCGCTGGTAGGTTGAACGCCCTTAGGAACCACAGTTCCGGTCAGTAGAGAGAGAGGTGTCATAGGGTGCGTGGGTGCACCAGTTATGTGTGCAGCTGATGTAATTGTTTGTTTGTTTGTTTATTTGTATTGCGCGCCAGACTCCAGGGTAACCGGGCGCAGTGAAAATAATATACGACGCTTACAATGTTACATAGAATTACAGTGTTACAGCGAATTACAATGTTACATAAGATTACAGTGTTACATAATTTACAGTGAGGGTATATACAGATTTTGTCGCACGTCTGAAGGACGGTTGAGGAAATGCTAAGGAACAAGTCGGTCGGTTATGTACAGTGTTACTGTGAAAATTTACAGTAGTGATATATCTTTGATGGTACATATATACATTCAGATAAATAACATAACACAAATTAAAGTCTTTCAAAACCTTACATGTTGTTGTCATTGAGGTGTTTGATAAGATTCGTTCTAAAGTGTGGGAAAGGTTGGTCTGATCTCAGGTTATGTGGCAGGGCATTCCACCATTTAGCGGCTAGCAAAGGGAAGCTTGTGCCGCCAATTTTAGCAAGTTTAAATCTTGGAATTACCAGACAGTTGGAATTGGGAGTTCTTGTAGGCCTGCTAGAGATTTTACTTTTTCTTTTGTCCATCAGATAACTGGGAGCAGCGTTATTGAGGGCTTTGTGCGTCAAGGAGAGCATTTTTAGGTGGATTCTATTGGCAGTGGAGAGCCATTTGTATTGTTGTCTAGTGGAGGAGATATGTTCCCTTTTGTTTATGCCTAAGGCGGCTCTGAGGGCATTGTTTTGTAGGATTTGTAGCCTTTTGGTGATAGTTTTGTTAGCACCACTGTAAAGGGCATTGCAATAATCAAGTCGTGATAGTATTAAGGCTCTCGCTAGGATCATGCAACTATTATTAGATAAGAAAGGTTTACCTGCTCTTATTAATTTACAGGTATAAGCTGTAGTGGAAGCTAAGGAGTTAACTTGTTTGGTGAAAGACATGGTGGAGGCGAGATAGAAGCCTAGTGTTTTTACTTCACTCGAAACCTTGATGCTATTGCCATCTATGTTAAACAGGGAATAGTCCTTGCCTAACTTGTTGATATTGGCCTGCGTGCCCAGAATGATGAGCTCAGTCTTATCATCATTCAGGCAGAGGCCATGTGATGCCATCCATGCCTGAATAATGAGGTACACCCTATTCACCAACTCCCTGTCCTTGCTGTGATCCCCAGAAAGCGGGAGGAGAATCTGTGTATCATCTGCATAGTTAGTGTAGGTGATACCTAGAAGGTCCAGATCCTCGAAGAGGGGTTTAGTGAATATGTTGTGTAGGGTTGGTGAAACACAGGAGCCTTGAGGGACGCCGCACGTGATTGGCAGAGGGTCGGCTGCTGCCGAGGGGGAGAAGACTCTCATTGTTCTCTCACTCAAAAAGGATTCAATCCATTTGGTGGCATGCGTGGAGAAGTGTGCAGCGGTGTCCAAGTGTTTGCAGAGGACCTTTTGGTCCACTAGATCGAAAGCAGCTGAGAGATCAAGTAGAAGGAGGTGTGCCGTCTTACCTTGATCTCTCAGTTCGTCTATTTGGGTCTTTATATCAATGAGTGCAGTTTCAGTACCATGGAGTGGAGGGAAACCAGATTGTCTGGCTCCCAGTAGGTTGTTTAATTCAAGGTGTCTTTGAATTTGTGTATAGGCAACCTTGTCTAGTATCTTCAATAGGAAAGGTACGGTAGTGATGGGCTGATAATTGGTAGGGATGAGGGGGTCAAGAGTCTTCTTCTTGAGAAGTGGGAGCACCCACGATTGTTTTAGGTTCGCCGGGATATTACCTGTGGCGAAGGAGGTGTTGATCAGTTTTGAAATGAACGGTGAAAGGTCTCTGGCAGCGTCTTTTATTAGTTGTGCTGGTCAGATGTCACCTTTGCAGTTCGACGGTTTGAGGGAAAGGATGATTTTCTCTACCCCTAAGATGGTGGTTTTAGTGAAGGAGAATTTGTTGGTAGGGTTGTTGATGGTGTTGTTAAGTGGCAGCTTGTTTGTGAGGTTTAGGGAATCTTTTTTTAGTTGGATTTTGTTTTGCAGTGTGGTCATTTTATTTGCTAGGGCTGTTTGGATATCTGTGCACCAAGTCTGGTCTTTGATGCAGGTATCTGGTGTGGCAATGGGGGACTCAAGTTCTTTCAAGATAGAGAAGAGTTCCTTCATACTTGAGTTGGCATTGGCAATGCGAACATTGTAGGAATTACGTTTCGCTAGACAGATTTCATTTTTGTAATGCCGAGAGATATTAGTTAAGTTAGCTTTATTCTCTTCGGTTGGACATAGTTTCCAGTAGGATTCGCATTTTCTTTTGTTTAGGCGCAAGGCCTTAAGTTCTGGCGTGAACCACTTGTTTAAATGTGCCTTGGGTTTTCTTGTTTGCATGTTGAGAGGGGAGACTTTGTCCATAGTGGTACGCATGATGTTGTTGAATTCGTTGACCAATGCACTAGGGTCGAGGTTGTCTGGCAGTGCATTTAAGGTAGGAAGGATCAGGGGAATAATATTATCCGCTGTAATATTCTTTTTGTTTCTTGTAGGGCATGGTGGAGCTGCCTGTGGGACCGGACTGGGTGGTTTGATGGTTAGTAGATTAAAGGACACCAGGGAGTGGTCTGTCCAGGAAAGGGGCGTAATAGAGGATACTGTGGCTGAGCAGTTGGAATCAGCGATCCAGTCAAGTATTCTACCCTTCGCATGGGTGGGGGTGCTAACTTTTTGGGTAAGTCCTAAGGTGTTAAGGGAATTGGCAATAATAGATGTATGGGCGTCTGCTTGGTCATTGAAGCCAAGGTTAAAGTCCCCTAATACCAGCATTGGGAAGTATTTTTGGTATTGTTGGACAGAAGGCTGTGCAAGTCCTCCTCGAAAGTTCCAAGTGGACCAACAGTCCCGGATGGTAGCTGATCGTAGCGTTAGGTGTGGTGTTGAGGATATCAGTTGGATGTGTGCAGTCTGGTGGGTGGACATCCAGACTGGGTTTGGCTGCGTTAGGCCTGAAGGACGCTTATGTGAGCAGCTAGGCTGGAATCACATGGGATAGCTGCGTTTTATTAGGGTGATGATGTGTTCGTATACAGCTAGGCCAAATTTATCAAGGGTAGAGCTGTGTTCTAGTTGTGTGAGGGTGTATAGCAGAGAGTAGGCGTAGTGATGTGATATGATATGATGGTTCATCTATAAGGTGGGATATGATATGATGGTTCATCTATATACTTATAACCTCTACCACTATAACAGTTTCATTGAAGTCCTGCTAAAAATCTTCTAAAATTCTACACTCTTGTATTCATTCACTCATCACATCAATCATTCATTCTATCAATCAACAATATTAATCGATTTCAGAAAGTTGACTACTCCAATCACCAAGGAAGAAGTAGAGCCTTGTAAAATGTATCTCCAGAGTTCACTGAATTCAGTGAGTATATAGAATAGACACATTTGGGAGAAATGCTCTTCTCTCAGCTTCTGGAGGGCCTCACAGTCGATCATTAAATGCTTAAGGGTTTCTCCCGCTATTCCACTATGTCAACAGTGCACAGTTTTCTGGATTTCACGTATAGAATGAATCCCTCCAGTTGGGAGGATATTAAGTCAAAACGTTAGGAAGGTGTCTCTATGTCGACTATCCAGAGACTGTTCCAAATATTTCTGCAGTGTTCCTTTCTTTTTACATTCAGTGGTTATTTCTCTACTCAGGCTGTATTGAGCCCTTTTGTTGCAGGTCACAATCCAGTCATTTTCCATCATTTTCTGTTTAACCTGAGCTGGATTTCCACACAGTAGTTCTAAGGACACCTCATACTGCTTCAATATACGTTTGCACTGTCTCTTAAATCCCACTCCCACAATTCATTTTGCTCGAAAGTGTGTTTTAGATCGAGTTTTCTCTACACACTTGCGAAATTGCTTAATGATACGCAACTGAGCTATGGACAGGAAGGAATTCAACCCCAACTCAAAACGAATGAGTCTAATAGGGACACAGTTCGGTAGTCTTAGGGCTTTTCTCCATATCAAGCCTTCGAGTTTTTCCAGTTTAAGACTCTGCATCCAGGAATAGAGGTCTAGGCCATATATCAGGGCATGGATACCTTTAGAGCAGTTAAACTGCACGAACGGCCTGATTGAGAAGCAACAATCTTTTTTTGCAATGTATGACATTTGTGCCACTAATTGTCGATCGTACGACCATAGAGCCTCTCTGTATAGCTTAATTCCTGTTGGTCTCACCAACAGAAAACCTAAATATTTAGTTATTTCTCACGATTGGAATTTGTTTTCCATTCATTACCCATCGGAAAGTATTCAATTTGTATCTGTCTCCTTTATAGTTCATGATGCAGGATTTCATTGGGTTAATTGTCAGCCTGTTTAATTTGGCATATTCTTCAAATCTCACTAACATCCTCTGTAGCCCCACCTGAGTTCTGTCTAAGAGTAATATATTGTCAGTGTAGGTGACACAGAAGCATCTCTCACCTTTTAGTTTGGGTGAGATAAAAGTGGCTCCTCCTAAGAATTCCCACAAGTCGACCAGATACAAATTGAAGAGGCAAGCCGCCAGCACACATCCCTGTCTTAGCCCGCAATAAGTATTTATTGGAACTGGCACATCACCCCGGCGATTCAGTCTTCCTTTAATCATTGTGTCTTTGTGTAGATGAATAAGCATATCCAGGATATGTGTTGGGATGCATGGGCGAATTATAGGGGGGGTCTATGTGTTTTTGTTCCCCCAACATTTTTGGCATGGCTTTTTGTCCCCCCCATCTTTTGGCGAGAGGGCCAGGGTGCTGCATTGCAGCCGCCTCAATAATCAATTAAGTAATTTGACAGCGCAATACTTGCTGGGGTGCCCAGCCAGGCTCGCGTTGTCTCTCACATAATTGATGATTGCAGGCGGCCGTGGTGAAACATGTTTGGGGCCGGATGACCCGCGTGACTCAGCCCTTCACTCTGGCTGGCCCAGGGTGCTGGAGTCGGTGGTGCGGGGCCTGGTGCCTGCGCTGTCATCATGCTGGGAGCACCGCAGCACTTCCGCAGGGTAGAGAGTCTGAGCGTCGCTTTTTGGTTTGCACTCGCACAGACAGGAACTAGGAAGCTCATTCAGCTTCCTGGTTTCTGTCTGTTGGCTCGTGAGTGCACAGCTAGCTAGATAGGAATTAACTTGAGACGCAGCCCGGCATTCAAAAGCAGAGCAGAGGCAAGTATTTTTTTTTCTTTTTAAATTGTTTGTTTGTATGTGTGCTGGGGAGATGCGGGCCCCGTAGGGCGCCGGCTAACCCTAGTGAGGTGTCACATTTGGATAATGTGTGACCAGAGTTCGCACTTGGGGTCATTTGAACACAGGTCAGGTGCCAGTGCACATTGCATAGCAGGTTTGTCGATAGCCAACATTTGGAGTGATTAGTACACTGCACTCATCTGGATAAACACTGTACACTAGCTAACGCCTGTTTTTTTTTATATAGTGCTCGAACATGACAGTTTGTCCTGAGCTCACAGATGGAATCATCTGTGCATATAGTTCACACTTAGGGTATATTGCACATAGTTCCCGCTTGGAATAGTGCAGAGTGTGTAACCCGGCATAGTGTGTAAACCACTTGCACCTAGGATAGTCTGTACAGAGCTTGCAAGCAGGATAGCGTCAAGATTGTTCACAGCCAGGACCATATCCTTTTCCAGAGTATGTACATCACACGTCAGTGCTTTAAATGAGGGGAAAACAAGAATGCAGGCAGGGGCGGAGACAGCCACAAATGTTTGAGGTGGCTGGATGGCAGTTTTGAAAGCTGGTAATGAGTGAACCTATTGCACTGTTGATCCCCACCCTGAGCCCAGGGGGCTGAATAGATATTACGCCTTCCTTTGACCCATTAAATGCATCTTCCACCCACACTCACCAGGGGCATAGCCAGGATTGTGTAACAAGTGGGGTCTGGAGCTAATGTAGTAGGGCTCACTCTAAGGTGAGCCCGAAGAAGGAAATGGGTGTGTTCTTCCCCCAGCGTAGCGAGAGAGAGAGAGCGAACCAACTAAGGTGGGTTCGGAGGGGTTCTCTCCTGAGTAAAATGTTTAAATAAGGGAGTAAAAAGGTGAATTGTACAGTACACTTTCTGTGATGCATTAGGTAAAAAGCCACACAGTTTACAATCGGTTTCGTAGGGTGAGCCATGAAAAAAGTCCATTAGATGCAAAGTCATCAACAATGCACACAAGCATTTTCAAACACATTTTCATAATGCCTTTTCCCACTGTATACCAGTATTCTGCACGTCTAAGAAACATTTTCATAATGATTGTGCCCAAACATGTCCCTTCTGGTGCACCTATACATCTATACATGGCAGTATTCCCACATTAGAAAATTCTCATGTTTGCTTTGCCCATGATGCCCGTAATGATACTATGACAAAACATTTTCATGCTGGCCTGGCTCTGCCAATATATACCGCATCCCCACATAAGAACATGCACCTGTTGGCTTTGCCTTAATGCCAGTTAAAAATAACCATGCGACAGTAAGAAAACATGTCCCTGCTGGCTAGCTGGTACAAGAGCTCAGCGGGTTGGGCACTTGCTGCTATAATCTGAGTGTGATCTGCAGTTCACAAATTCAAATCCTAATTCCAATGTAGCCTTTCATCCTTCTGAGGTTGATAAATGAGTACCAACTTTGGTTGGGTGATACTTTAATATAAATATATTCACTGTACAATGCTTTGGCGAAAGCGATATAAAAAAAACAAATCATTATTATTAGTTGCATCTGCCCCATAAAGTCTGTTAAAAACGTGTTATGACTTTTAGAGACTGCAGGAGTCACCAGGAGAGGGGTTAACTTTGTCCGTGCATGCATCTAACTGTTAGCATATTCTAATGAGACTATTCTAGTCATCTTAAATGAAATGTTAAAAGCTGTTGACTCTCTGTGTCCGAAACACACACTTAAGAACTGCTGTGAGATTGAGCTGGCTTCTGTTTCTCATTCCCTGCTCACGCCATTGACGTGCAAGTACCAAGTCACCCATCATGATTTCCATTGCCTAAAAATGTATGCATATAAATTCAGGTGCTAGCAATGCAATCCGTTAAATTATTACTAATTGCCAGGTCTTTGTTAAAGGTTCAACCTCCCCACCCCATCCCTGCAAGCACTGTTTATTGTCAGATCCTGTCCTGCCATGGATTTATAGTTCAACCAGATAAAGTCAACATAACCCAACATTTTAGGGATCGGGGGCGCTAGGGGGAGCCTGGTCTGCTCAATGGCCATTGCACCACTGTTTGCATGTGGTATTGTGTATGTACATATAAATGTTGCGTGCACACAGTGCATGTCAATGGAGGTGCTGTGTGCATGTATGTGTGAGTGTGCAAGCATATGTGTGTTGACGTTTGTGTCTGAATGGTAAATAATGTATTGTTGGTATGTTCTGAGTCGAATTAAGTTTGTGAATGTAATGTTGTGTCACTGGGTGAATGGCAGGCACGGTTGAAGATGTGTGGGGGCCCATTTTCAACATGATGGTTGGTGGCCCCCTCCTTAGAGTGAAAACAGTCTGAGGCACCCATGGGCTGCCTACATTACAATGGTGCTAAAGATAAGGTTAATAGCCGCCATTTATCACATGGTGGCCAGCCAGCAGGGAGCATAAATAATAAATAGTCACCGAAGAGCTCTAAACTCTTCGTTGTCAACAAGTGGCTGATGTGGAGGAACCAGTGGTAGAAGGCAATGAGGTGATAACACTTCTGTGTATCCCGTGTTGAGAGAAAACACAGCTTGTAATGCGAGCGCTCAAAGTGCAAATTTTAAGCCCCAGAACGAAAATAGAGAGAAATTAATATATTGCTGTGTTACAAGACTGCCGACTGGCAACATAGGGGCAGGTGCCGGGGGCGCCTCTGAGGCCCAATGCCTCTTTCATATGAAAAGGTTGAATGACGCCAATGCCGTCCATGGTGAATGAATATGAATTTTGTGTGTGTATGTATGTACAGTTTTGCGCGAGAGGCGCTTGGCAGGCACAGTATTTGTTTATGGGCATTGAAAAGGCAAATATTAAATATTATGTGGCTAGACTTCTCATTTATGGGGCAGTCAGACCAGTCTAGCCCTTAATGTGAGATTACTTTATTCTGGACATCTTGCTAAGCAAGCATGGTATGTGTTATTAGGTTGCTAGACTGGGAATTTTGGGGCAGCCATTCTAGCCCTTTCTAACTGTGTCACTGGCTGTCATGAGGATTTGTACCAGCATCATTATCAGTCAGCAACTCTTGTGGGATTCATGCTGTTCTTGGCCTTGAAGGTCTGAGTTGGAGGTATATCAATGCAGTGAATTCTAAAAATCCACTGTGGTGTTATATGTTTCAGAAGATTGGCATGTCTTTAGAATTGAATTGTAATGATACGCCACCAGTCTTATGACAGTTATAATAGAGTGTCGGCAAGGGACTCTTGTGGTGTAGTAGTTTAGTGTTATTTCTCGGAGCCACCATCCGCCCTTCCTCCACCCCGCCCCTTCAGTTGTCATGCACCCCCAACATTTTCAGCAAAGTTACTCCACTATTGAGATGCCCCAGTCTGCAAGCTTTTCCCACAACCTTATTCCATTAATAGAGTCAAACGCCAAGCTCAGATCTATGCTAGCCACGTACAGCGGGTCCCCTCGGACCTTGTATTCCTAGTTGATTAAAGATTGGATAAGTAGACCGTTCGCATCTGTCCCTGTATCATGCCTAAAGCCCCATGAAATTTTGATAGAATTCCTTTGTCTCTAGACCATTCTTCTATTTCTTTCAACAGACGTCTAGAGAAGATCTTACTCTCGATTTCCATCAAGGCTATTGGTCGGTAATTGGATGGATCACTTCGATTTCCCTTTTTGTATATGGGGACTATTATTGGCAAAGACCACGCTATGGGGATGGTTTTACTTTGCAGGATATTACGAAACAGGATACGGAGTACCTTTGCCCATGCTGTCACTTCTTATTTCAGAATAATGTTCCATAGGCCATTTGGACCAGGTCCCGCGGAATTAGACCCAGCTTTTATAATGGCTTCCAAGGACTCTACTGAGATATCTAAGTCCCATTCTATATCACATTGCTCATTCTGTTTTAAAAGAAGTCCTCTGTACAACTTGGAAAAGTGTCTAACCCAACTTTCTTCTGTGATCTTGTTCTGCATTGCTTGGTCACGTTTCTCTTTATTTTGATTTATGAAAGTCCAGAAGTTTTTGCTATTTTTAGGGAGCACTTCTTGATGTCAATTCAAGACACCACAAACCTCAGCCTCTCACGTTCAGAAATAACTAGTTTTAATTCTAAGTTCGAGTTGAAATGCACGACCGAACAGTTAAAATCCTTTCTGTCTGGAAACTGAACTCTCACTATTTGTCTCTTGTGCAAATCGTTCTTAGCACTTTTTCTGATGACTCTCATTTGTTCCATTCTACATTTGGTTCAGTACTTGTGTGCAGTTACTTTTTTCCATCACCCTTCTCCCCTGACCCCGCTCTTCCTTCCTATGCACCCGTTGTTGTGTTACTTGAACACCTGTGTTGTGATTGTTACTATAGCCCGCCTCAAATGCTTTATACATTCGATTTAGCAAATTGCCTACATTTGTTGTTAGGCTTGTACTTAAGGTTTTATGGATTTGGGGATTTCTTTCTGGTCTTTCTACACTTTTTTGCCCTCTTAACAGGTCATCTTTATTTCTTTCATCGATTGCCTTCTGGTTCGCCCCAACCACTTGCCTTCATTTCTTTCTGGCTGACCTTCCCAAGTCATGTGCCGTCTATCTCTTTCCTTGAATTCCACTCTCATGTTTCTTTCATCCCATACTCAATGGTTTAACCCTGTCAACATATTCTTCTCTTCTTATCTCATACTGAGGCAACTGCCTTTGATCATCCCACTCTTTCCTTCTCACACTCTTTTTCTCCATTCCAGCACCATACCCTTCCGTCCATCATCCATCCAACTCTTTGTTCTGCGCGCCTACATTATTTAAAATGTCAAGATTTTTCTCCCACTAGCATTTTCTACCCTCTGTCCCATGCCATTCTGTCCTTGGAAGAACTCAACCATGGCAGGTATTTTAGGTATAAGAAGAGAGCGACCTCTTGGATCATTCAGGCCCCAAAGATCTAAACCCGTTTGGGTCGACATAGACATCGTCATGCTTGTTTGGGTACTACTGATCAAGTCTTAATCATGTCTCTTCCACATGTTTTGAATGTGTGCACTCTTCATGCATTGCTTCGGCATGGGGTCAGCCCGTGCAGAATCTTCCTTCTCCTGTTTCCTTCCATTGGGGACTGAGTTTTGTGCCATAATGTGCTCTGTCAGAGATAAATCTCTAATAAATGGCTGATCTGATCTGGCTGCCGGCTGTGCGTCTTCACGTCCTCCTGATCGTTGGTCCTTTGCAGTCCTATTAAAGGCCACTAATGACAGTCTCTGGAAAAAAGTTTTGTGTCAATCCATTCTTTGTTTTACAGCTTTTTAGGTTTTTAGATTTCCTTGTTCCTCCCCCACCATTTATTGGACCTTTTATTCTTTTTGTGTAATTCATTTGGGAGGTTGATTTCCACCAATTGTGGTACAGCGTTAGACACCAAAGTCTTGTCTTAGTTCAAAGTTTTGGTGATGGGTCCTTCCAGTCTAGTACTTGCTACTGCTTCATCGACCTCCTTCGTACTACTAGGAATCAGTGGGTGGGCTGTTTGTCTTGTACACACCCAAACACAGGATTCTTCACCTGTTTCATGAGTGGTCCCCTGTAGGGGGTACTGCAGCATAGTTAATTCATCCACCCTTGTACTAATATTCACCAGCATAATGGAGAGTACCCGCACCTCATTCCAGATGTTATCGTACAGTGTCACAAAGGAACTCAATACCATATTTAAAGCTGACAAAGTTGGTGATGTCAGTTGGATTTGTTTGTCCACTTCTCTGAGGGTATGATGTATATTGCTGGAGTCTTCTGTTGCCGAGTTGAGTTGTTCTTGCCTGTTCTCTGCCACCCCACCTCTGTTTTCTATGAAATCAATAAGGTATGATGGAGAGCCTTGAATTGACGGGTCAGAGGTTTGATTTACTACAGATATTCCAAAGCTTTTGGGGAGTTCACATGGTAAGGGTTCCATATGTTCAAATAAGCTCAAATCATGAACTTCATTCATGTGGGTTCTACCTATGCAAGTCATAGTTTTGACCCCACCACCTTTTTTATAACGGTGGCTGCATTGAAGAATTCCCGGATGGTCTTGCCCGCAATTGGGCCAGATGAGCAGTGCGGGGAAGAGCTATGTGCATGGAACTTTCCTGCAGATATCAATGACCCTTTTCTAAGTTTGGGATGAGCTCCAAGCCTTTTGCTTTCTGCTTGAACTGCTGCCATTATTCCCACTGAGTTAGATGGAGCCTCTCGGGGCAAAGACTGTGTGGCCATTGCTTGCGAGGTTCGATATGTCTGCTGGCAGATCTTAGGTTTATTAATCGACTCTCTGTTGGCTTAGGAGTCTAATTCAGCCTGGCTTTCTTGTATGTGTGAGATTGACTCCCCAGGCCCTCCTGTTTGGCTACGCAATCCTGTGCGTACTGCCATTCTACTTGGCAAACAATGTCAATGTCAGTATCGAGCGAAGTTAATAAAGTCTGCTATACGTGTGGCGCTGATGCAGTCACACACAGTTTTCCTGCAGAGAACTAAACTGCGCTTTTCCTGGTTGTAATTCAAAGTGTCAGTTTATACAAGTGGAGAGTGTGGGTGTGTAGCTGTGTCAAAATGATCTTACACTTGCGTATTTTACATAAGAACAGTATCAAAGGCTCCAAGGGCACAGCCCCTCAGTTGCCTTAGCGCTTTTGCAATGCACCGCTGCTCGCTGCTTCATCAGGTTAGCTCTGTCTCTCTCAAGGGGGTCAGGGTCACTCCACCCACGACTCCCACGGACCACCATAGACCACTTCACCAACCACTTCACCACAGCCACTCTTCCAACAATAGAACTCGAAGAAACACTCCACCATAGACCACTTCGTCAACCACTTAGCCGCTGTTGTTGATAGTCAGAAGCGTCACCAAGGGGTGGCCAAGGGGAGTCACGGCCACCCTTATAAAACACTGCCCCCCCCACCGGCCTGTCTGCCTCTTATGAATGCAACTTTGTGTGCCACCGCAAGATTTCCAGTGACCTCATCAGGCCAACCTCATGAAAAATGTCTGGGGGCACCACTGTCCATAGTTGCCTGTCAGAACCTTTATGTTGTGTATGTGTGTCCTCCTGCATTGATTTTATCCGCCCTGTACACGGTCTTGATGACCCATCGTTGCTGGAAGTGGAGGGGGAGTATGTGGGAACATGCATCGGCACCTCCTTCACTCCCTCTCACTTCCCTACACAAAAATGACTTGCCCGTGTTCCACTCTCACCAACCTCACTTTTGTTTTAACTTCCTCTTCCCTCCAAACCAAAACAATCCCTGTAATGAAGCCTTCCACCGGCACCTCCCCTAGCTTCCCCTTCCCCCTCAATCCTAGCACAACAACCCGGTAGTGTAAAAGCTATATCCATGTTAGGTTTACAGAGCTACAGCTACTTCTCTGTCACAGCCTAATGTCCAGAGCAGCACATGCAAGTGCTTTACAGTGTGGGATTAATGACTAAGTGATGCTGACAGTCCAGGGAATGCTCGCCCACAATGGGCGACGGGGCACCGACCCTTCACCCACCATGGACAAGCCAAAGCCAGCCCATTGAAAACAGTGAGAGTTCCCTAATTTGTAGCAAGCAGCTGACGGGGCATCCATGGGCTAGCTTTAACTGTCAAAGAGAAACATTGTTTCCCTTTGACAGTTTCATTTCTTCAGTGTGCATGCCCAATGGGCCAGGCAAGGCTCGGGGCATTTTGCTTTCCCAGCCTTTCACAGCCGATTGGGTGAAGAGGGAGACCTAAACGTGGTCCTTGGGGCACCTATCCCATTCTCTTCTCGGTGGCAGAGAAATCAGAGGTGCACATCGTTCCTGGTCCCCTCAACTCCATTGTCGATGTTCTGCTATGATTCGGTTTCTGTGGAATAACCATTCTGGTTGGAGGGAGGATGTCTGTAGAACTGTCTTGTGAGACAGGGCATCTTCCACATTGTTTTGAGTGCCTGGAATGTATGTGATGCTGAAATCGTATTGCGCGAAGAAGTGGGCCCACTGGGCCTGCCGGGAATTCACGCAGTCCATTGATTGTAGCACCTAAAGGTTTTTGTGGTCGGTCCTTATGGTGAAAGGATAAGTACCACCTTGTAAAAGATGGCACCACTCCTCGCAGGCAAGTTTCATCACAAGGAGTTCCCTCTCCAAGACGGAGTAGTTCAGTTGGATTTTGGTGAGCATGCGAGAAAGATAGGAGATGGGGTTTTCTTGTTCGCCTTGTTTTTGTAACAATACGGCTCCTATGGCCGCTACAGATGCATCAGTTTCTATAATGAAGGGCTTCCTTTGACCAGGGTGAAGCAAGATGGGAGCTCTGCAGAACAAGGCCTTCAATCTTAGAAAACTTGCATCCATCTGGGGATTCCAGAAGAAAGGAGTCGCTGATTTCTTTAAAAGTTACATTATGGGCAGAACCACTTCTGAGAAATTGGGGATAAATTGCTGATAGAAATTAGCTAGCCCCAAGAATCTTTGTACTTCCTTGACCAAGGTGGGGGTGGCCGAGTCAAGTATTGCCTCGACCTTCTTCTTTTCCATCTGTATGCCGCTCTGTGACAAGATGAACCCGAAAAACAAATTTTTCTTTTTTGGCCAGAAGATGGTGGTTCTTCAGTCGGTTCAGGACCTCCGCAAGATGGATCTTGTGTTCCTGGTAGTACCGGGAGAAGATCAGAATGTCATCCAGGTACATTACAACTGATATGAACAAAATTATTTAAAAATCCGGTCTATGAACCGTTGGAAAACGGCTGGGGCGTTTACCAGGCCGAATGGCGTTACACAGTACTCATATAACCTGAAAGGCATGCAAAAAGCCGTTTTCCACTCATCTCCCGCACAAATCCTCAACAGATGGTAGTCGCTGCGAAGGTCCAGCTTGGTAAAGATTTTAGCCCACTGTACCGCCTCCAGAATATCGGTGATTAGCGGCATGATATAGAGATCCCCGGCTGTAACTTTGTTGAGACCTCTAAAGTCGATACAACGCCAAAGGTAATGTGAATCCCTTTTTGGGATAAAGAACAAGGGAGCACCGGCTGGGGACTTAGAGTGTCTTATGACTCTGTTGCACATATTATCGTCTAGATAGGACCGGAGAGCTTTCTTCTCATTCTGGGACAATGAAAACAACCTTCCAAAGGGGACCAAAGCGTCTGGTATCAAGTCAATAGAGCATTCTTCGGGTCTATGAGGAGGCAACTCCAATGGTGCTTTGTCTGAAAACACTGCGTCGTAGCACGACAGATCGAATGGAATCGTGTGTACTCCTATGGTCGTTCTGGTGATGGAAGGTAAAGCCTGTGCTTCTTGATAAGTTGCCTCTGGGAGGCAATTCTTCTTACAAACGGAAGAGTCAAACCCCAATTGGTTAGTGGACCAATTGACTTGGGGGTTGTGCTTTCGCAACCAGGTGATTCCTTGAATCATGGGAAAGTGAGCCGCACAGATTATGTCAAAACAAATAACTTACGCGTGTTGGTGAATGGTGATCTCCAAGTCTTCTCTGGTCTGCGTAATGGGTCCGGAACTTAGGAGGCTACCATCGACTCCCTCGACATTCTGATCTTCCTTGCGATCCATTCTATGCAGGCCCACCTTGTTTGCCCATATTGTGTCCATAAAATTGCCTGCTGACCTGCAGTCTAACAGGGCCAAGACCTCTATCTTACGATGTTCCAGGGTGAGTTGTACCCCAATCACCATCAATATGGAATCCTCTGGGCAAGCCGTTGGACTAATAGAGAGAGAGACATAAGGCCATGAAGCGACCCCTCGGTGACCCGTCGCTCCTAGGACAGAAGGTGCTAGTTTCCCGAGCGTCATGGTGGGAGCTCTGTACAGTTCCGGATCAAATGAGTGTCAGATCCACAATAAGCACATAGGCCCTTCTCTCCTCCTCTCTCCTGCATTTCTGCTCTTCTGGCGTTAAGGGGGGGCGAGCTGTGCCTATCTGCAAAGGTTTGTCTGTCCGTGAAGAGGTAGAGGTGGGAGGAGAGAGGTGCTTCTGCTCCTATGGAATGGTTCTGAAGTTGGTGCCTTTCCTGCCTTCTTTCTTGAAGTCGGTATTCTATCTGCAGTGCTGCCGATAGGAGTTCGGTTAAAGAAGCAGGGCGTTTCCCGTCATGTTCGAGATGACAAACCCAACTCTGGCAAGGTCATTAGTATAGGTATTCGCCTGGAAAGCAAAATGTATGTGGCAGGCTTCCAAGAATTCCTTTAGATTCTTAGGTGTTCCATCAAATTTGCCGGTCGACAATGCCATGGGGGGTAAGTCGGCGTGTCTGGGGTCTCTTGTGGCCACCATCTGTTGCAACATGTTATTTTCTGTCTTTAGGTTCTGTACTTCTACTGACAGGTTCTGGACAGCCGCAACCAGTTCTTGAATTTGCTCTGCGGTAGCCATTTCTGAACGTTGGCATTGCAAACTGTCAGCTCCCGCTGACTTGTCTTCCCTGGAACCCCAACTCTCCTTCTCCTCCTCACCTGAGAGACTGGACCCCGAGCTGGTAGGTATCCGTGGTCTTCGGGCTCGATAATCCTTTTCCTTTTTTGGAAGTGAGTGTCGATCTCAAAAGGACGCCATGGTGAAGCTTCAGACTCAGCTCCCCTGGCACTCCCTCTCTGGAAGGGACGTGAGGGGAAAAAGCCTTGCTGGGCACAAAAAACCCCAGTATGCAGCAGTAGATATGCAGTAAGTCCCAAAGCTTGACACTCTGAAAGGGTCCATGGTAGATGGGCTCCTATGACTTGGGTCTTTGAGACAGAATGAGAACTGAGGAATGTCTGAGTGGCTGAAGAATGGAATGAGGAAAAAGAGTACCGGGAGCAGCGTGCGAGGAGAAAGAGACCAACACTTGCCGACTACAAACAGAGGACTGAAGAAGAAAAGGAAGAGGGGCCGGTAAGCCAGCAAGTAGGAGAGATAGCGAGAGAGAAAGAGAGAGCACCACAACAGGGGAGCCGAGATATTGAGCCGAAGGTAGAACAGGCGCGGCCGCACAGAAGGTGACTGAGCACCGAGCAGAGAGACACAGAGTGAGAGAGGTGCGCGCCACTCCGGGAAAGACCGGGCGCAGAGCGGAGAGAGAATAACACAGATAAGGGTTCCCAGCGGGGAACAAGGAGAAAAACGAGCATCCGTAGCCAAAGGCAGTGGGTAAACAAACAGCAACGGTTGCAACGCGTCACCTACGGAAACGGGTGTGGCTTACGTGCACAGCCACAGCATAGGAAAACACTAGACCGCAGCTCGCGCAGTGAGCCGAAAGTGGTGGGGTAAACTAATGGCCTCCTAGTCATATTCTGGGCCACAAGCGCCATGGAGAAAGGCACATGACAAACTGTTGCCGACAATAAATTTGACAGTCAAGGGGTTCAACGCTATCAAAGAGTAACTGAGAGCTGTCAGGCTGATGACCGTACAGGACAGATACGTATTGGATCTCCTTCCAGCCACGGAACGAGGCATGTGCGCAAAGACTTTCTGTCTTGCTGCACATACAAACCCTCCCACAATGGAGAGAATGGGACACTTACAGAAGCAATAATGCACTTATCAGACTTACATGCCAAGATGGAAGAGGTAAGTATTTTACCTGTTGGAGAAGATGAAGATTGGCTGACATATATCTTTGCCTGGATACCATCATGGATGGCTAACAGACTGAAGATACTCTTAGCTGCCTTAGTGCTACTATTACCAGCATTCTGTGTCATTAGAGTAGCTATAGCACAGTGCAAGATGACCACCGAGAAGACTATAGGGATGAATATATTGTTGGACATAGAAACAAAAGCAGACGGAGCGACACAGACTTTTGACATGTTACAGTCGCACCTGAAGCAATGTTCTCTCTTTCCTCCAGGCACACGGTTCACATTTCCCCCAGATCCATGCAACTATTTGGGAAAATGTGTATGGTGCAAGCCCGACAGAGACAGCTTTTATATGACCTGGAGTTTAGATGAACAAGTGAAGTATCACAGTTACTTGGGAGGAGTGGTGAAAGTATGGATTCTAAAGCTGCACATGAGCAGGGAGAATGGTCAAGACAGTGTGGTCGATCTATCAACCAGAGGGGTGGGTTGAAGAGGGCGACCTAAACTTGGCCTTTATGGCACCTGTCCCACTCTCGTCTCGTCAGCAGAAAAATTAAAGGTGCACATCATTCCTGGTCACCTCACCTCCATTGTCGTCGATGTACCACAGGGGAGAGAAACACTATTCCCTCAGACAGCCCTTCCGACCTAATCCCAATTACGTTACTAAAGAGATAGGTTTGCAGTCAATGGAGCAGGTAGATTGACTGTGACCATGCAGAAGTTGGCGACATCACGACGGAGAGTATGATGTAGATGCATTAGACATGAAACACACATGCATCCCTGCATGAACCTATGCTGAAACAGATTAAATTGCTTACAGACTCGAAGAACATGAGTATAACCCACTTAGATAAAGGATGGACATACTCTTGCTATGCAGTATCCGCAAGTTGCACAAACATACATATGAACTGCTTGCAGATGCTAAATGCAACTGATATAGATGGCCATGTAAATCAAGATGGAAGCCACAATTACATTGAAGTGAATGAAAGGTGCCAAAGGGACTTGAGAATACTGTGAGAGGCTGACATGCTGCTTTCGCAGAGACGCACAGATCAGGCTTCCAGTGCAGCCAGTGTACATAATCGTGCCAAGGACACAGAATGGGAAAAGTTTCATATTAGCAGACGAGATAGGACACCTGCATGAGTAAAAGCTGAAAATCCTCATAAATGCAAGCAGGAGTAATTGTGGTCCCTACACACGTGATCTGAACCTGGGAGACAAAGCCTATTCATTCGAGCCAGGCTAAGGCAGTTGTTCCCATTCAACCGAAGGCACGATTATACAACAGTAATACCAGGTTCAAAGCTTAATGTTCTGTCTCAAAGCAGAGGCATAGCCAGGACTGTCCAGCAAGTGAGGCCTGAAGCTAATGTAGTTAGGCCCACCACAGTGACATTCACATCTGTAAATGCCCAGACAATGCTGCTGAGTGGGCATTTACAGATTTTGGGTGAGCCTTGGCCGCTCATGCCCTACCCTGTCTGCGCCTCTATCTTAAGGCCTAGAGGATCGAAGAAGGTAACTTGCTGGGAACATGAAGCACCTTTGGGGCCGTTCTCACCACCTTGAATAGTTGCACTTGGGGTGGTAACTTTCCAAAGCACCAAAACTGAGAAGACTATCTCTAACCAATCCCTGTTCACCTTTCACGCTAAATTCACAGTTAGTTGCACCACCCATTCGCAATGCACTAACCTGAAATATTTGTAGTTGCAACATTTAGGAGGTGGTCGCAGGAGGAGCCACCAGATATGGTTTAACCAATCTATGTACTAATACCCTATATTTTATATGTAGTCTACATCACTAACCAATCCTAGTCCATATTAGGTTTTGTAGACTCTATAATTATTTAGTGTCATCACTGTGCCTTAGAACAACTGGACACACCTGTAATCAAAGAGAAAGTTTTGGAGAGTGCAGTGTTGTTCATTGCTTGATCCCTGTGTGGAAGCTCTCAAATAAAGCAGTAAACCTTTCATACATTGTTGAACTCTTACATTTTTTGAGTGCCGTGGTTTTTCTCGCCCCAGTTCCTCTTGCTTGTAATCAAGGAGATTAAGAAATTCCTTGCCTTAAATCCGGTGGTAATCGAGGACAGTCGCTAAGACCCCCGGCAAATAATACCTTTTTTTCCCAGAGCATTCATGAAAGGATGCTTTGCGACCCGCGAGGACTGTACTAAAGACCACGTGTGGAAACTGACAAGGTTGTCAGGAGCCGCCTTGGAGAAATTCCTTCCCACTCCCCGTGGGACGCCCAGCAGACCAGAAGGCACAGTGGCAGATTGTGGGAGTGACGGTACCCGAGGGCTTCAGCGGATCTATGCAATGGAAGTATAGGTCCAACAATTTAGCAAATATTGGGAAGGGAAGTTGTTGTTTCGTGATTTTTGTGTTATTTATAAAGTATACTTGTTTCCAGGCATTAGCTAGGTTACAGAGGAGAAGATGTATACCTGTTTCTAGGCATTAGCTTAGTTTACAGATGACGATAAGTATACCTGTTTCTAGGAGTTAGCTTAGTTTACAGATGAATTATTTATGTATACTTGTTTCCAGGTGGTCAGCTTAGTTTACGGATGGCGAGAGGGATCCCTGTGTCTAGGCACTAGCTCAGGTCGCGGAAGGCGGTATCTTATTGAATCTTTATAGATGTATTCCTATGCTGCGGTGTAGAAGAAAAAACACATTCTTTTAAGAGTTGGTATCCCCTGTGGTTTATAAAGCAAGATGGGATATTTGTGTTGGTGTGTTCTGGTGTATTGTAGGCTTTGAGAGTGCACTTGAAGTATTGTTTTTGCATAAGAGCTGTGATGACACACACAAGGTTGTTAATAGGATGTAACACATTGACGCGTGGGTGAAGGCGCACGTTGGTAAAAGAAGCAACAAACATGGAAAAGATGGTGGTTTATAACTAGATAAGGTGCTGTTGAAACCTTAGAGGATTGTCGCACTATTTGGTTTGGGCTCGAGGAGCATATGAAAGAACTATGGCTTTGCCTTTGAGGGTGGAGAGTAGAGTGAGGGTAGTGTGCTCAACACGCTGCTGCAGGTAGTTGGTGAGCCGGAGAGGCTGGTGGAATAAATTGGAGGTTGTGTTTTGGAGAAGTTGATTAATTGTTGACAATAATTGTGATATTGAATTTGGTATTCTTAATGTCTACAAAATCCCGATTTGAGGTCAATTAAGTACCGGCAATCCAAGAAGGACGTGCCACCATGGGGGACACACTCCTGAGACACCTTCCATGGTATCAGGACAAAATATGCGAGTATAGCGCAGAGTGGACTCACGATACTGAGTGCAAGATGGCAAAGTCATGGTCTAGGGAAGGATCTCTTTCAAAATCTGTGCTGCAACACATGTCCACATATCTACATGCCTCATATAAGGGAAGGAAATTGAGTAGCCAGATAGCAATATTGGAGCTATGGAACATGTTTGAGGACAAGGAAAAGGACCCGCCGAAGAAGGAGTGGATGCTTAGTCAGCATGTTGCGGGGGCAAAGTACCCACGGCTCCTCCTCCTCCTCAAACCGTAGTCCCTACAACAGAAGGCCAGGGATTTTACCCCTTGAGGGAACTAAAATCAACGGCAGGATACACTAACCCAGTTTATGCACCACCTGCGTATAGTACTGAAGACTCAGTGGCGCTAAACTGGTGAATAAGAAAGTAGGGACTATTATTCATGAGCTCGAAGAGCGCAACGATTTGCACGTGAAGTTGACTGGGGTGACGAGGTAACTAAGCGACACAAAGGGGGGCAAAGAAGTGACAGTTCCGCCAAACGAGTGGGTCGGAGGGCAGATACTGCTTAAACTGGATGGAAGTAGTGTAGCAGAGCCCAGGGACGTGGGGGAGGAATGCAAGTAACAAAGAGAAAAAGAGGACAAGGACAGAGAATGGCCAGAGATAATGAAGGAAGTGAGCAGAAGAGAAAGGGAGGAAAGGAAGGAACTGGAATAGTTGAGAAAGGAGGCAAAGAAAGTAGAAGCGAAAGAGAACGAGAAGAGTGAAAAGGAGAGAAGGCAGAAAGAAATAGAGGAGAAGGCAAAGAGAAAGGCATAAGAGGAGAAGGAAAGGCAGAAGCAATTAAGAAGGGAAAATAGGAAAATGGAAATTGAAAGACTTGTTGAAGAATGTTGACGTAGAGAGGAAGAGCAGAGAGACAGAATGCGGGAGAGAGAGAAGTAGAGAGTGATGCCTCAAGGAGGTGGAGGACATCATGACAGGACCCAAAAGTTTAAATGATGGTGAGGAAGAGGGGAAATGGAGGAGAATTGGGATACTGTTTAAGAGTGGAAGAGATAGCGCGTCTGCCCATAAGGCAAGCAGAAGCATAGTGGGATCCCCACAGAGGGGTGGGGGAACTACGCGCTAGACAGAGTAGCGGGGAGAAGACAAGGGCAGAACATGTGTAGGAGGCTTGATTTTTAGGACAATTGGGCAAAGACAGTGATGATATCTTAGGGACAAGGAGATCAGACGTAGAGTTGGAAGAGAGTGATGATGACGAGGAGAGGCGGTCACACCGCTCCTCCGAGGAAATAATCCCATAGCGGGAGACACTGTGGGACAAAGGGTAAGATGCAGAAAAGGGAAAGCTGAAACTTGAAAAGCACCTTGAGAGTGCCAAAGGCAGGTTGCATAGCACAGACGAAGTTACCCCATATGCGGAGAGGTTGAGATGATTACCTGGATGAAGGAGAACTAGCATGATGGGAGCATTTACAGTTACAACAGTCTCAGGGTGACATGACAGAGGTGTGGGGCTGACACAGTTCCTGTTGCTAGAAAAGGGTGGCAGACGACCACAGTACATACCATGGCAACAGATGGACAAGGACAATTTGAGGTGTAAGCTACCCTCGTTGACTGTAGGAGTGGGGAAATGGATTTATGAGATGGAAAGATTGACAGCAGGGACGACATTGGCAGTGGGTGACATGAGGAGCTTACGTCAGCCATTCTTGGGAATGTAGCTGATGATGTTTGGAAATCAGAACATAGCGCATGATGGAGCGCTGTTCAGTAATGGCATAGCAGCTGTATGGCAGTCTGTAAGGGTACAGTACCCAGACACATCTGACATACGCGCAATTATGGCATGTGAAATGTGTGAGGACGAAGACCCACTTCAAAATATTCAGGAGATACAAGAACGTTGGTTGGCGTATTGAGACATATGAACCGTGGTACAAAACAGTGGGTTTATTTTACCACATACTAAGCCAGGTACACAGAAAGAGATGATGCACACTGTTAAGACAGATTTCTGAACTCTGTCCTGGAGGGGCAGAGGTTCAGAAGGCCAGCCTAGTTTCTTGAAACAGGGTAAGCTCTGGACAAGCCAGACCAATCAGGGTAGCGATCGCTGCGGTCAAGACTAGCAGGGTAATTCATAGAATTTCGCAGAAAAGTGTCGCAAGCGGCTGGCGCAGAGTGTCCGCGTGCGATTGTCTGCGCCAGGCACGTGCGCTAAAACCGATTTCCGCGCACAGCATATTCATGGATTTTAGGCTCCCAAACCAGCCGTGGCGCAGAGTATCGCAGCGACCCTGCAGCAGCGCCAGTAACGCCCCCAAGAACGCCCTCGCGCAAGGAAAAGCCATCAAAATCGCTAAATCATCGCAAAGGGCTGCGCTAACCCTGGACTAGTTCACCGGGCTGGCAAACGGCAAACGCCAAGCGGGGAACGTGTATTTCAGTGGTTCGCGGGAAGTTCCACACGCGATTGTCCTGTGTACGTGTGCATCAGGGGTGCGCGGGAAGTTCCACACCAAAATCAGCAGGGTACGTGTATTACAGGGGTGCGCGGGAAGTTCCACACGCGATTTCAACAGGGTACGTGTATTTCAGGGGTGCGCGGGAAGTTCCACACGCGATTGGCCCCGTGCGAGCAGGGTACGTGTATTCCAGGGGTGCGCGGGAAGTTCCACATGCAATTTCAGCAGGGTACGTGTATTTCAGGGGTGCGCGTGAAGTTCCACATGCGATTCCATCAGGGTACGTGTATTTCAGGGGTGCGCGGGAAGTCCCACACGCGATTGACCCCGTGCGAGCAGGGTACGTGTATTTCAGGGGTGCGCGGGAAGTTCCACACGCGATTGGCCCCGTGCAAGCAGGGTACGTGTATTTCAGGGGTGCGCGGGAAGTTCCACACGCGATTTCATCAGGGTACATGTATTTCAGGGGTGCGCGGGAAGTTCCACACGCGATTGGCCCAGTGCGAGCAGGGTACGTGTATTTCAGGGGTGCGCGGGAAGTTCCACACGCGATTGGCCCCGTGCAAGCAGGGTACGTGTATTTCAGGGGTGCGCGGGAAGTTCCACACGCGATTTCATCAGGGTACGTGTATTTCAGGGGTGCGCGGGAAGTTCCACACACGATTGGCCCAGTGCGAGCAGGGTACGTGTATTACATGGGTGCGCGGGAAGTTCCACAGCAATTTCAGCAGGGTACGTGTATTCCAGGGATGCGCGGGAAGTTCCACACGTGATTTCAGCAGGGTACGTGTATTTCAGGGGTGCGCGGGAAGTTCCACACGCGATTCCATCAGGGTACGTGTATTTCAGGGGTGCGCGGGAAGTTCCACACGCAATTGGCCCCGTGCAAGCAGGGTACGTGTATTTCAGGGGTGCGCGGGAAGTTCCACACGCGATTTCATCAGGGTACGTGTATTTCAGGGGTGCGCGGGAAGTTCCACACGCGATTGGCCCAGTGCGAGCAGGGTACGTGTATTTGAGGGGTGCGCGGGAAGTTCCACACGCGATTTCAGCAGGGTATGTGTATTTCAGGGGTTCTGGGGAGTACTACACGTGAATTGGCCGTGTGGGTCCTCCCAGGTGTACGCTCCACAACCTCCACGGCCCCTGCAGGCAGCCCACACCACGGGGGACTACCCTGCACCCCTGCTCATGTCCCGCAGGCAGCCCATCCACCATGGGCATGCCCCCCAGCCAACCCACATGTCACCTTGCACTACTGATCAACAATGCATGTCTCCCACCACCCCACCCCCCAGCAGTGCAGGGGCAGCCTCCACCAGGCCCCCACCCATGTCTACCACCACCCCCACCCCCCAGCCACCAGGGGCAGCCACCACCAGGCCCCCGCTCATGTCCCCCTGCACCCCCACCCCCAGCAGTGCAGGGGCACCCACCACCAGGCCCCCACTCATGTCCAACTCATGTCTCCCACCACCCCCACCCCCCAGCCACCAGGGGCACCAACCACCAGGCCCCCACCCATGTCTCCCACCACCCCCACCCCCCCCAGTCACCAGGGGCACCCTCCACCAGGCCCCCACCCATGTCTCCCACCACCCCACCCCCTCAGTCACCAGGGGCACCAACCAACAGGCCCCCACCCATGTCTCCCACCACCCCACCCCCCAGCCACCAGGGGCACCAACCACCAGGCCCCCACCCATGTCTCCCACCACCCCCACCCCCCCAGTCACCAGGGGCAGCCTCCACCAGGCCCCACCCATGTCTCCCAGCACCCCCACCCCCCAGCACTGTGGGGCACCTGCCAGAAGGCCCCCACCCATGTCCAACTCATGTTCCCCACCACCCCCACCCCCCAGCACTGTGGGGCACCTGCCAGCAGGCCCCCACCCATGTCCAACTCATGTTCCCCACCACCCCCACCCCCCAGCACTGTGGGGCACCTGCCAGCAGGCCCCACCCATGTCTCCCACCACCCCCACCCCCAGCAGTGCAGGGGCAGCCTCCACCAGGCCCCCACCCATGTCTCCCACCACCCCCACCCCCCGGCCACCATGGCCAGCCCCCACCAGGCCCCCACTGATGTCCCCTATCACCCCCACCCCCCAGCCACCATGGGCAGCCTCCACCAGGCCCCCACCCATGTCTCCCACCACCCCCTACCCCCAGCAGTCAGGGGCACCCTCCACCAGGCCCCCACTCATGTCCCCCTGCACCCCCACCCCCCAGCATCCAGGGGCACCCTCCACCAGGCCCCCACTCATGGCCCCTATCACCCCCACCCCCAGCAGTGCAGGGGCAGCACCACCAGGCCCCCACTCATGTCCAACTCATGTCTCCCACCACCCCCATCCCCCAGCAGTGCAGGGGCACCCTCCACCAGGCCCCCACTCATATCTCCCACCACCCCCACCCCCCAGCAGTGCATGGGCACCCTCCACCAGGCCCCCACTCATGTCCAACTCATGTCTCCCACCACCCCCACCCCCCAGCAGTGTGTCATGATCTCTGCTTCCAAAAGGCCAGGACTTACCCAACTTCCTTGGAAGCAGACCCATAACCCAGGTTCCGAGTGCCAGCCAGTCCCAATTGGGACCTTTTGGACCCTGTCCTGGCGCCAGTGGCGCCAGGCTCATAAATATGCCCAGTCCCAGCGCTGCAAGCGCCGGGCTCATAATGCTTGGGTGGACTTACCTGCAGCAGACCATGCTGCTTACTTACCTGCCAGTTGAACCCCTGATCCTCTTCTGTTTGGGACTACTTTTCCTGTTGGGTGGGGCAGGAGCCACTCCCTAGGTTCAGAACACTGGAACTCTTCTGGAAAGCAGGAACTCTTTTCTTACCTAGGCATGGCTGTGGAAGGAGACACCTAAGCACTACAGGAGGCTATTTAAACCACACCCGATGGATGAATCTTGCTTTGCGTTATTCTGCATCCTCTGCAGCAGAACGCTCATCGTGTCTTCTGCATCTGATCCTGGGCCTAAAGGAAAAGGCTTACCATCCTGAATCCAGTCTTCAGCAACATCTATAAAGACAAGAAAGAACAGGTTAGCACTACGGTCTTCAGTGACAGCGCATCTCTTACCTGGTCCATCGGCTGTCATCTACGCCTCGCGCAGCAGTCCTGCATCTGAAAGACAAAGGCTTACCTACTCTTCACGCGCTCCGGAGGTCATCGCACTGCATTCCGGCATCTGAAAGACAAAAGCTTACCAACTCTTCGCACGCTCCGGAGGCCTTCGGCGCTGCATCCCGCATCTGTAAGACAAAAGAAGATGCGTTTAAAGACATTGGGTAACGTTCAATACTCACGTGCCATTACTCCATCCACGCCGAACTCAGTGGGCATTCCGGCATCCTTCAGCAGCTCCGAACTGGTACCTGCAAAATAAAAGGACAGTTAGTGCGCATCGTGAAGCAAGCAACAAGCGCTTACTTACGCGCTTCCAGGCGCTTCTATTCCGCATACGGGTCCATCCTCAACTCACTTCAACCAGTCAACCGCCATCGCCGGAACCCTGCAAAATAAGAGACAGCATTACAAAAGACTTTTAAAGACATTTGAAATATTCGGAACTCACCGTTCGTGAAGTAAACGACGGACAGCAGTCCTCTGAAGTCAAGAGGCCTGCGCTACCTATCCAGTGAAGAAACTGGTTACAGCACCCTGCCCCGAGGCAGATGGAGAGCTCGGCGTTCACTTACCTAAGGTGAGAGCGTTAACCTTTGGGGTTCTACAGGAGAGGAGAGAAGGAAAGAGATAGGGACACCCCAATAACCCCAGTTTATTAATCCCATATTTTCTATCTGCAGACATCTTACTCTTCGAGTCAGGCATACAGTGCACAGAGGTCCAGCCCAAAGACCCAACCGGGTGGTGCACATCACTTTTGAAGATACGGTAGTCGCCCAGTCAAGACCGGCGCCTCTGCGAGAATCAGGTGAGCGTTACAGAACGCAAAGCCTACCGCAAAACTCTCGCCCAGACGCTATGGAAACCTCGTATACCGACCACCTAGCCCGGTTACTTGGGGAACTAAGGGCAGAAGTGCATGCAGCTCGTCAGGAAACGAATGCTCTAAGAAGGGAACTCATTATTTCCAAGGAGCGAACAGACGATCTTGCTAGACAATTGCTACAGTCACAAGCCGGACAGACCCCGTTACCCGCATCAGGGGCAAATCTTCCTTCAACATCCCCTATGAATCCAGTGCAGATCAACCTACCTGGGAATGTACCTCTGGCTCCGCCCGAACGATTTTCTGGTGACCCAAAGAGGTTTGCAGTATTTATCAATCAGTGCCGGTTGCATTTTTTATGCCGGCCAGCAGCCTTTCCAACTGATCAAGCTAAAGTAGCTTTTGTGCTTTCGTACCTTAGTGGCAATGCGGCAGACTGGTCGATCCCTCTAGTTAATCAAGATGATCCGGTTCTCCATGATTTTCAAGCCTTTCAGCTTAGTATGGAAAAACTGTTCGCAAGACATTCACAGGGGCAGGCCTTGGACAATGAGCTTCTTTCGTTGCGACAGGGTAATCAAGACCTTTTGGCTTATATTGCATCTTTCAACAGACTAATAGTGGAAACTCAATGGCCTGAGGACAAAAGGATTACGCTGTTTTATAGAGGTCTACGTGGAGAGCTCAAAGACGTTTTAGCCCAAGTAGTGAATCCCCCACAAGACTGTTCGGATTATATAGACTTAGTCGTTCAAATAGATCACAGACTGCAGAACAGGAAGGCCGATCGTTCCAAGTTTGATGCTCGAGTATTTTCCAAACCACCAACTCCTTCCAAAGGAGTAGACTCCAGGAAACCCATGCAAATAGGGGGCCTGAAAGGACCACTAACACAAAAGGAGCGGGAAAGGAGAAAACAGTTGCAATTATGCCTCTATTGCGGAAACTCAGGGCACTTTCTTCGAGACTGTCCGGTGAAACCAGCCAAGAAGGCGGTAGGAGCTGCAGTTACCAAGGTCACAAACTTGAGCAGGGAAACGACCTCGCCCGACAAGAATAGAGGTCCTCTTGCCGAGCGTTAAAACCAGTTCCGTGACCTCGCATTTCGTGATACCTATGGTCCTCATTAGCCCTGATCATCCAGATCTATCACATGCGATTGAAGCTTACGTCGACAGCGGTGCCATCGGCAATTATGTGGATCAGGAAATGGTTTTGATGATGAATCTAACTCTTTGTCCCAAGGCTGTAAAGGACGTCATTACTACGGTGGATGGTACGGAGATAGCCTCCGGACCAGTAACGCATACCACTCAAGAAGTGACGCTAGTAAGTCAAGATGGACACCATGAGAAGATCGTGTTCGATGTGATCAAGGCCCCTCAGTTCCAGATTATTCTAGGGATACCTTGGTTAGAGAAACACAATCCTCGGATCGATTGGCGAGCAAGAACGGTTCAGTTCCCAGAATGTGTCTCTACTTGTCACCCTCCACCTGGTGTTGCTCTAGCAGCAATTTCTTCGGAGACTCCCCAGTTACCTCCCGAATACCTAGAATTCCAAGATGTTTTCCGGAAGGATCAGGCTAACTCTCTACCTCCTCATAGGTCCTATGACTGCCAGATAGACCTGATACCTGGATCTACTCCTCCGTGTAGCAGAATTTATGCCCTCACCGAGCCTGAGAACCTTCACCTCCGACAATACCTGGATCAATACCTAGCGAATGGGTTTATTCGTCCTTCTAAGTCCCCTGCTTCTTCAGCTTTGTTCTTCGTTCCAAAAAAAGAAGGGGACCTTAGAACTTGTATAGATTACTGCGCCCTGAACCAGATCACCGTTAAGAATAGATATCCGTTACCTTTAATCCCTGAACTCCTGGACCAAGTCAGAAGAGCATGCATATATACAAAGCTGGATCTTAGAGGAGCCTACCACTTGGTACGAGTAAAAGAGGGAGATGAATGGAAGACGGCCTTCCACACCAAGTATGGGCTATTTGAATATCAGGTCATGCCCTTCGGGCTTTGCAATGCCCCGGCCGCCTTTCAATATTTTATGAACAATGTTCTCAGAGAACTCATAGATGTATGTGTTGTCGTTTACATTGACGACATCCTCGTTTATTCTTCATCGGAATCTGAACATCGGAAACACGTGAAAATGGTCCTCGAGAGGTTGCGTCAACACAGACTTTTCGCTAAGTTGGAAAAATGTGTTTTCAACGTGACTGAAGTTGAATTCTTGGGATTCATATTATCACCTAGCGGAGTGCGTATGGATTCAAGGAAGGTCGATGCAATTCTCAAATGGCCATCACCATCCTCCGTAAAAGGGGTTCAAAGCATGTTAGGCTTTGCCAACTTTTACCGCAGGTTTATCCCCGAATTCTCTCGAATAGTCCAGCCCATCACCGCCTTGTTAAAGAAAAACAAACGTTTTGAATGGTCTACCGAGGCGGAACAAGCTTTCCAGAATTTGAAGGCAAAGTTTATCTCTGCACCAATTCTAAAACATCCTCGCCCTGAACTCCCCTACATCGTTGAAACTGATGCTTCGAGCCTTGCCATGGGGGCAGTTCTATCACAGAAGGACCCAGTAACCAATCAGTTACATCCCGTGGCATTCTGGTCTCGCAAATTCTCGCCTCCTGAGATCAATTACACTATTACTGATAAGGAACTTCTGGCTATCAAGTCTGCCTTTAAGGCTTGGCGGCATTATCTTCTGGGGGCCCGACACACCGTTACTGTGATTACGGATCACCGAAACCTGCAATATTTGAAAACCGCAAAAGCCCAATCCTCTAGACAACTCCGTTGGGCACTATTCTTTGCCGAGTTTGACTTCATAATTACCTATCGACCTGGTACAAAAAACGGTAAAGCTGATGCCCTTTCTCGGATGGGAGTGGAGGAACACTTGACCAACCCTAAACCTGTACCTATCATTCCCGAACAAAGAATTCTGGGTGTAATAACCACACAATCCATAGAGGAAATTAAGGATAAAACCAGGCAACTTATAACTCCAGCAGAAATACAGAATTGGCATCTGCAGGGAAAGGACTTTGCAGTAAAGGACAACTTATTGTATTTCCAAGAACGATTATACCTGCCCAGCACAGATTTACAGAAAAAGGTGATCTCTTGTTATCACGAGTCTCTAATGGAAGGACATCCCGGTATGGCCAAAACCTCAGAAAAAATCAAGCGCTACTTCTGGTGGCCGTCTTGGAAAAAAGATATCAGAGACTTTATAATGTCCTGTGGAGTATGCGCCCAAAACAAGAGTCAAAAGGAAAGACCAGCCGGCCTCTTACGCCCTATTGACATCCCACCTCGCCCTTGGCATACGCTTTCTATGGACTTCATCACCGACCTACCTCCATGCTCCGGATACAATACGATCCTGGTAATCGTGGACTTATTCTCCAAGATGGCGCATTTCATTCCACTCAAAGGCTTGCCAACAGCAACAACTCTGGCCCGAGAATTTCTCGAAAACATTGTCCGACTGCACGGTTTTCCTTCAGTGCTAATTTCGGATCGAGGTAGTCAATTTATTTCTCATTTTTGGCGAAGTTGTTGTCGGTCGGCTCAAATTGATGTGAGATTATCGACCAGTCACCACCCTCAAACCGACGGACAAACCGAGAGGACCAATCAAACTCTGGAACAGTATTTACGCTGCATGCTGCAACAAACTGAAAAAACTTGGAAAGATATCATTTGGATAGCCGAATATGCCTACAACAACTCTGTCCACTCAGGAACTGGGAAAACCCCGTTTTTTCTTTTATACGGCTGTCACCCTCGAACCTCAGAGTTGGATCTACCCCAAGATCTTGGAACACCAGCAGTAGACTACCTGCACTCTACAATCACCCAAGCTTTTAAGGAAGCCGTTTCTCACCTTCAAAGGGCTAAGGAACAATACAAGAAAGGAGCAGATCAACATCGGAAGGAAGCCCCCCAATATCAAGTAGGAGATCAAGTCTGGTTATCCACCAAATATCTACCTCTAAAAGGACCACGCACATTCAACCCAAGATACCTGGGTCCCTATTCCATCACTACCATAGTAAACCCAGTAGCGGTCAAGTTGGACTTGCCCCCTCACATGAAGATACATCCGGTCTTCCACGTCTCTCTTTTAAAACCTGTGCAACCTCAAACCCGACTAACTAAATCCCCAAAACCTATCCTAGTTGATGGAGAACTCGAGTTTGAAGTCAAAAGCATCCTGGACTCCAAGATCTCCAAATCTAAGCTATTTTACCTAATTGACTGGAAAGGCTACGGCCCTCAAGAAAGATCCTGGGAACCTGCAGAATATGTCCACGCTCCTCGTCTAATCAAAAGATTTCATCAAACATTTCCTGACAAGCCAAAACCCCCGGGGAAGCCCGGTTTGGGAGGGGCCTTGAGGGGGGGTACTGTCATGATCTCTGCTTCCAAAAGGCCAGGACTTACCCAACTCCCTTGGAAGCAGACCCATAACCCAGGTTCCGAGTCCCAGCCAGTCCCAATTGGGACCTTTTGGACCCTGTCCTGGCGCCAGTGCCGCCAGGCTCATAAATATGCCCAGTCCCAGCGCTGCAAGCGCCGGGCTCATAATGCTTGGGTGGACTTACCTGCAGCAGACCATGCTGCTTACTTACCTGCCAGTTGAACCCCTGATCCTCTTCTGTTTGGGACTACTTTTCCTGTAGGGTGGGGCAGGAGCCACTCCCTAGGTTCAGAACACTGGAACTCTTCTGGAAAGCAGGAACTCTTTTCTTACCTAGGCGTGGCTGTGGAAGGAGACACCTAAGCACTACAGGAGGCTATTTAAACCACACCCGATGGATGAATCTTGCTTTGCGTTATTCTGCATCCTCTGCAGCAGAACGCTCATCGTGTCTTCTGCATCTGATCCTGGGCCTAAAGGAAAAGGCTTACCATCCTGAATCCAGTCTTCAGCAACATCTATAAAGACAAGAAAGAACAGGTTAGCACTACGGTCTTCAGTGACAGCGCATCTCTTACCTGGTCCATCGGCTGTCATCTACGCCTCGCGCAGCATTCCTGCATCTGAAAGACAAAGGCTTACCTACTCTTCACGCGCTCCGGAGGTCATCGCACTGCATTCCGGCATCTGAAAGACAAAAGCTTACCAACTCTTCGCACGCTCCGGAGGCCTTCGGCGCTGCATCCCACATCTGTAAGACAAAAGAAGGTGCGTTTAAAGACATTGGGTAACGTTCAATACTCACGTGCCATTACTCCATCCACGCCGAACTCAGTGGGCATTCCGGCATCCTTCAGCAGCTCCGAACTGGTACCTGCAAAATAAAAGGACAGTTAGTGTGCATCGTGAAGCAAGCAACAAGCGCTTACTTACGCGCTTCCAGGCGCTTCTATTCCGCATACGGGTCCATCCTCAACTCACTTCAACCAGTCAACCGCCATCGCCGGAACCCTGCAAAATAAGAGACAGCATTACAAAAGACTTTTAAAGACATTTGAAATATTCGGAACTCACTGTTCGTGAAGTAAACGACGGACAGCAGTCCTCTGAAGTCAAGAGGCCTGCGCTACCTATCCAGTGAAGAAACTGGTTACAGCACCCTGCCCCGAGGCAGATGGAGAGCTCGGCGTTCACTTACCTAAGGTGAGAGCGTTAACCTTTGGGGTTCTACAGGAGAGGAGAGAAGGAAAGAGATAGGGACACCCCAATAACCCCAGTTCATTAATCCCATATTTTCTATCTGCAGACATCTTACTCTTCGAGTCAGGCATACAGTGCACAGAGGTCCAGCCCAAAGAGCCAACCGGGTGGTGCACATCACTTTTGAAGATACGGTAGTCGCCCAGTCAAGACCGGCGCCTCTGCGAGAATCAGGTGAGCGTTACACAGTGCAGGGGCACCCTCCACCAGGCCCCCACTCATATCTCCCACCACCCCCATCCCACAGCAGTCAGGGGCACCCTCCACCAGGCCCCCACTCATGTCTCCCACCACCCCCATCTCCCAGCCACCAGGGGCAGATTCCACCAGGCCCCCACTCATGTCTCCCACCACCCCCACCCCCCAGCAGTGCAGGGGCAGCCTCCACCAGGCCCCCACTCATGGCCCATATCACCCCCACCCCCCAGCATCCAGGGGCACCCTCCACCAGGCCCCCACTCATGTCTCCCACCAACCCCATCCCACAGCCACCGTGGGCAGCCTCCACCAGGCCCCCACTCATGTCCAACTCATGTCTCCCACCACCCCCACCCCCCAGCCACCATGGGCAGCCCCCACCAGGCCCCCACTCATGTCTCCCACCCACCCCCACCCCCCAGCCACCATGGGCAGCCCCCACCAGGCCCCCACTCATGTCCCCCTGCACCCCCACCCCCCAGCATCCAGGGGCACCCTCCACCAGGCCCCCACTCATGTCTCCCACCACCCCCATCCCACAGCCACCAGGGGCAGATTCCACCAGGCCCCCACTCATGTCTCCCACCACCCCCACCCCCCAGCCACCATGGGCAGCCCCCACCAGGCCCCCACTCATGTCTCCCACCCACCCCCACCCCCAGCCACCATGGGCAGCCCCCACCAGGCCCCCACTCATGTCCCCCTGCACCCCCACCCCCCAGCATCCAGGGGCACCCTCCACCAGGCCCCCACTCATGACTCCCACCACCCCCATCCCACAGCCACCAGGGGCAGATTCCACCAGGCCCCCACTCATGTCTCCCACCACCCCCAGCCACCAGGGGCAGATTCCACCAGGCCCCCACTCATGGCCCCTATCACCCCCACCCCCCATCCACCAGGGGCAGCCTCCACCAGGCCCCCACCCATGTCTCCCACCACCCCCACCCCCAGCCACCAGGGGCAGCCTCCACCAGGCCCCCACCCATGTCTCCCACCACCCCCACCCCTCAGCCACCAGGGGCATCCTCCACCAGGCCCCCACCCATGTCTCCCACCACCCCACCCCCCAGCCACCAGGGGCACCCTCCACCAGGCCCCCACTCATGTCCAACCCATGTCTCCCACCACCCCCACCCCCCAGCAGTGCAGGGGCACCCTCCACCAGGCCCCCACTCATATCTCCCACCACCCCCATCCCACAGCAGTCAGGGGCACCCTCCACCAGGCCCCCACTCATGTCTCCCACCACCCCCACCCCCCAGCCACCAGGGGCAGATTCCACCAGGCCCCCACTCATGTCTCCCACCACCCCCACCCCCCAGCAGTGCAGGGGCACCCTCCACCAGGCCCCCACTCATGTCTCCCACCACCCCCATCCCCCAGCCACCAGGGGCAGATTCCACCAGGCCCCCACTCATGTCTCCCACCACCCCCACCCCCCAGCAGTGCAGGGGCAGCCTCCACCAGGCCCCCACTCATGGCACCTATCACCCCCACCCCCCAGCATCCAGGGGCACCCTCCACCAGGCCCCCACTCATGTCTCCCACCACCTCCATCCCACAGCAGTCAGGGGCACCCTCCACCAGGCCCCCACTCATGGCCCCTATCACCCCCACCCCCCAGCATCCAGGGGCACCCTCCACCAGGCCCCCACTCATGTTCCCCACCACCCCCACCCCCCCAGCAGTGTGGGGCACCTGCCAGCAGGCCCCACCCATGTCTCCCACCACTCCCACCCCCAGCAGTGCAGGGGCAGCCTCCACCAGGCCCCCACCCATGTCTCCCACCACCCCCACCCCCCAGCCACCATGGGCAGCCTCCACCAGGTCCTCACAATCCCCAATCATGTGCGTGATGGTCAGCCTCCACAGCCAAAAAGCCCTACCAAGTAACCCATTCACCCACATCTGTTTGTATGGGGTCGAGTATGGGTGGGGGTGTACAGGGCCGTGGGGCTGACACATGCGAGGGCTGTAATGTGTGAGACATGGATGGTGCTTGTGTGTGTAGGCTTGCATGCCAAATGCAGTTGTGTGGGCACACATGTTTGGATGAATGTGTATGTACGTAGACATGTCCGTGATGTCACGCATGTATGTTGTTTTCGGCTGCATGTATCAGCACTGTGTACATGTGCATGTGTGTGTATTTGACAAGGGTGCAACAGTGATGCAACATGGATGCATGTGACAGCGGTATGTGGAAGCCTGATTGGCAGATGTGACATGGATGCCCGTCTGAACAGTGTGACACTTGGCAGAGGTGTACACATGCATGCAAGTGTGGTGGTGTGTGTACATGTGTGGTGCACTTCCTGTGTTGCATGTGATGTCTGGCTCACCTTTGGCTGCTCATGCTGTTGTATGTGTAGGGATGGTGGTGGCAGTTGCGATATGGCTGTGGTATGGCTCATGTGTGCGAGTTGTAATGACATGTGTGTTGGGGATTGTGATGACATGTCTGAGGTTTGCCAATGCCACTCATGTGCAACTGTCATGTGTGTATGTGTCCATTGTACAGTGCCCTGATGCCTGTGTTTTGTTTCTCCCTGTCTGCAGCGTCAACTGATGAAGAGGGCGGAGAAGGTGCTGTGGAGCACAGCGGCGGGGATCCCACCGCCAGCCGGAGACGCAAGGCCCGGCTCCCCTCCCGTGTTGTCATCTCGTCGGGGAGTGAGGAGTCTGGTGCCGCGTCCCAGGCCGCAGCTGCCGGGGGGAGGTCCAAGAGGCGGAGGTTGGAGTTGGACTCCTCGGCAGCAGAAGGGGCAGCTGGGACCCCACAGGGCCCAACAGGGGAAGATGGCACGGAGTCATCCAGGTTGGTGGGGGGTTTGGTGGAGGAGGAGGCCGTGCAAGCACCAGAGACGGGGTCTGGAGGTGGGGATCCCACTGGTGCTAGTGGTGCAGTGCAGGACCAGGGACAGGAGGCAGCACAGGCCGCCGCGGAGGTGCCTGTGTGCAATCCTGTCCCCGATCCTGTCCCTGCATCATCTTGCACCAGCAGGGATGCCTATGTCCAGACCCGTTTTCAGGCAGGGGATGAGCTGACGTCAACTGGCCTTCCTCTGCCTGCGAACGTGGCTATCCAGGTCCGGGTTGAGCCTGTCCTGGCTGGTGTGGCGTTGTGTCAACGGGCCATGCGAGGTGACCTGCAGTCTTTTCATGGAGAGACTGCACGTCATCTCGAATGGCTCGTTGACCACGTCAGCCTGCTGGGACAGGTCACCCAGGCCGGATTCCTCTGTCTGATGGGGCTTGCTCCGACCCCCTCCTCAACTGGACCCCCTATGTGCCAGTCGTCCTCTGTGCCATCTTCCCACCCATCAGTCACCTGGGTGCCCTGTGAAGCTGCCTCTGACGGTGCGGCCAGGCTGGTGGAGGAGGCATCCCTGCCACAGTCGGGAGTCGGACGTCCAGCAGGGGTGGCCACATCAACAACTGCACCCCAGCTGGCGGAGGATGTGCAGGCAGCAGGAGGAAGTGTACGGGCAGAGGCACAGCAGCAGCAGCAACGTGGTGGGAGCCATGAAGGCTCGGGGCCTTCAACATCGGAGGGGCAGGCATCGGCCAGAGGGCAGGTTGACCCAGGATGGGGTGTGTCTTCTGTCTGGCAGCGGTTGGGCCAGCAGATAGGTGCGGAGCGGTGGCGGGCGGAAGAGGCGCGGCTCACAATGGTCAGGGCGGAGAACTCCATGCGGAGGGCCCTGAGGCGGGCCGAGTGCCTCGAGGCAATCCGCAGGGGGTTGGAGGAGGACATGGCGTCGTCCCTGCGGACCCTCGGGCCCATGGAACAGGACCGCCTCCGGGACATCGAACAGGAGTTCGATGATGCGCTGGCCCGGAACACCACAGAGTGAGCCGCTGGACTTGCCCGCCGCCTTTGTATATAGTTCTTTAGTTTTAGGTTTCCTTTGTTTGTTCTTATGATTTGGAGTCGACGGACACTGCTCCACTTTTTGTATATAGTTGCATTTTAGTTAGGGTTTTTTGTAGGTTTCCTTTGTTCAGTTGGGCTCATGGACCCTTGGATGTTTTGTACATAGTTCTTCATTGGATTGATTTTATTTTTCATTTGACTTTGGACAACATTTTTTTGGATTAGGATTTGGTGTTTTTATTTTTTTAAACGGACATGCAGCTTATCTTTTTTTCATTGCCATTGTAGTTTGTTTCATTTCTTTTGCATTCTTTTTTTTTTAATACAATTTTGTTTTCATACTTCACTGTGTGGTATCATCTCATTGGTTTCGTGCATGTCATGTTGGGTGTTTTCCCATTCAATTGCAACCATTGTGTGTGACGGACATGGGTTCATTAGCTTTATGAACATTGGGGGTGTAAAATGTAATTTCCATTTCCATGTGGGTGAATGGGTTACTTGGTAGGGCTTTTTGGCTGTGGAGGCTGACCATCACGCACATGATTGGGGATTGTGAGGACCTGGTGGAGGCTGCCCATGGTGGCTGGGGGGTGGGGGTGGTGGGAGACATGGGTGGGGCCTGCTGGCAGGTGCCCCACACTGCTGGGGGGGTGGGGGTGGTGGGGAACATGAGTGGGGGCCTGGTGGAGGGTGCCCCTGGATGCTGGGGGGTGGGGGTGATAGGGGCCATGAGTGGGGGCCTGGTGGAGGGTGCCCCTGACTGCTATGGGATGGAGGTGGTGGGAGACATGAGTGGGGGCCTGGTGGAGGGTGCCCCTGGATGCTGGGGGGTGGGGGTGATAGGGGCCATGAGTGGGGCCTGGTGGAGGCTGCCCCTGCACTGCTGGGGGGTGGGGGTGGTGGGAGACATGAGTGGGGGCCTGGTGGAATCTGCCCCTGGTGGCTGGGGGATGGGGGTGGTGGGAGACATGAGTGGGGGCCTGGTGGAGGGTGCCCCTGCACTGCTGGGGTCTGGGGGTGGTGGGAGACATGTGTTGGACATGAGTGGGGGCCTGGTGGAGGGTGCCCCTGCACTGCTGGGGGGTGGGGGTGGTGGGAGACATGAGTGGGGGCCTGGTGGAGGGTGCCCCTGGTGGCTGTGGGGTGGGGGTGGTGGGAGACATGGGTGGGGGCCTGGTGGAGTCTGCCCCTGGTGGCTGGGGGGTGGGGGTGGTGGGAGACATGGGTGGGGGCCTGGTGGAGGCTGCCCCTGGTGGCTGGGGGGTGGGGGTGGTGGGAGACATGAGTGGGGGCCTGGTGGTGCTGCCCCTGCACTGCTGGGGGGTGGGGGTGATGTGGGCCATGAGTGGGGCCTGGTGGAGGGTGCCCCTGGATGCTGGGGGGTGGGGGTGGTGGGAGACATGAGTGGGGGCCTGGTGGAGGGTGCCCCTGCACTGCTGGGGGGTGGGGGTGGTGGGAGACATGCGTGGGGGCCTGGTGGAGGCTGCCCCTGCACTGCTGGGGGGTGGGGGTGGTGGGAGACATGAGTGGGGGCCTGGTGGAATCTGCCCCTGGTGGCTGGGGGATGGGGGTGGTGGGAGACATGAGTGGGGGCCTGGTGGAATCTGCCCCTGGTGGCTGTGGGATGGGGGTGGTGGGAGACATGAGTGGGGGCCTGGTGGAGGGTGCCCCTGGATGCTGGGGGGTGGGGGTGCTGGGGGACATGAGTGGGGGCCTGGTGGGGGCTGCCCATGGTGGCTGGGGGGTGGGGGTGGGTGGGAGACATGAGTGGGGGCCTGGTGGGGGCTGCCCATGGTGGCTGGGGGGTGGGGGTGGGTGGGAGACATGAGTGGGGGCCTGGTGGGGGCTGCCCATGGTGGCTGGGGGGGTGGGGGTGGTGGGAGACATGGGTGGGGGCCTGGTGGAGGGTGCCCCTGGATGCTGGGGGGTGGGGGTGCAGGGGGACATGAGAGGGGGCCTGGTGGGGGCTGCCCATGGTGGCTGGGGGGTGGGGGTGGGAGACATGAGTGGGGCCTGGTGGAGGGTGCCCCTGGTGGCTGGGGGGTGGGGGTGGTGGGAGACATGGGTGGGGGCCTGGTGGAGGCTGCCCCTGGTGGCTGGGGGGTGGGGGTGGTGGGAGACATGGGTGGGGGCATGGTGGAGGGTGCCCCTGGGGGGTGGGGGTGGTGGTAGACATGAGTGGGGGCCTGGTGGAGGCTGCCCCTGCACTGCTGGGGGGTGGGGGGGTGGGAGACATGAGTGGGGGCCTGGTGGAGGGTGCCCCTGGTGGCTGGGGGGTGGGGGTGGTGGGAGACATGGGTGGGGGCCTGGTGGAGGGTGCCCCTGGTGGGGTCTGGGGGTGGTGGGTGACATGAGTGGGGGCCTGGTGGAGGCTGCCCCTGGTGGCTGGGGGGTGGGGGTGGTGGGAGACATGAGTGGGAGCCTGGTGGAGGGTGCCCCTGGTGGCTGTGGGGTGGGGGTGGTGGGAGACATGGGTGGGGGCCTGGTGGAGTCTGCCCCTGGTGGCTGGGGGGTGGGGGTGGTGGGAGACATGGGTGGGGGCCTGGTGGAGGCTGCCCCTGGTGGCTGGGGGGTGGGGGTGGTGGGAGACATGAGTGGGGGCCTGGTGGTGCTGCCCCTGCACTGCTGGGGGGTGGGGGTGATGTGGGCCATGAGTGGGGCCTGGTGGAGGGTGCCCCTGGATGCTGGGGGGTGGGGGTGGTGGGAGACATGAGTGGGGGCCTGGTGGAGGGTGCCCCTGCACTGCTGGGGGGTGGGGGTGGTGGGAGACATGCGTGGGGGCCTGGTGGAGGCTGCCCCTGCACTGCTGGGGGGTGGGGGTGGTGGGAGACATGAGTGGGGGCCTGGTGGAATCTGCCCCTGGTGGCTGGGGGATGGGGGTGGTGGGAGACATGAGTGGGGGCCTGGTGGAATCTGCCCCTGGTGGCTGTGGGATGGGGGTGGTGGGAGACATGAGTGGGGGCCTGGTGGAGGGTGCCCCTGGATGCTGGGGGGTGGGGGTGCTGGGGGACATGAGTGGGGGCCTGGTGGGGGCTGCCCATGGTGGCTGGGGGGTGGGGGTGGGTGGGAGACATGAGTGGGGGCCTGGTGGGGGCTGCCCATGGTGGCTGGGGGGTGGGGGTGGGTGGGAGACATGAGTGGGGGCCTGGTGGGGGCTGCCCATGGTGGCTGGGGGGGTGGGGGTGGTGGGAGACATGGGTGGGGGCCTGGTGGAGGGTGCCCCTGGATGCTGGGGGGTGGGGGTGCAGGGGGACATGAGAGGGGGCCTGGTGGGGGCTGCCCATGGTGGCTGGGGGGTGGGGGTGGGAGACATGAGTGGGGCCTGGTGGAGGGTGCCCCTGGTGGCTGGGGGGTGGGGGTGGTGGGAGACATGGGTGGGGGCCTGGTGGAGGCTGCCCCTGGTGGCTGGGGGGTGGGGGTGGTGGGAGACATGGGTGGGGGCATGGTGGAGGGTGCCCCTGGGGGGTGGGGTGGTGGTAGACATGAGTGGGGGCCTGGTGGAGGCTGCCCCTGCACTGCTGGGGGGTGGGGGAGTGGGAGACATGAGTGGGGGCCTGGTGGAGGGTGCCCCTGGTGGCTGGGGGGTGGGGGTGGTGGGAGACATGGGTGGGGGCCTGGTGGAGGGTGCCCCTGGTGGCTGGGGGTGGTGGGTGACATGAGTGGGGGCCTGGTGGAGGCTGCCCCTGGTGGCTGGGGGTGGGGGTGGTGGGAGACATGAGTGGGGGCCTGGTGGAGGCTCCCCCTGGTGGCTGGGGTGTGGGGGTGGTGGGAGACATGGGTGGGGGCCTGGTGGAGGGTGCCCCTGCACTGCTGGGGGGTGGGGGTGGTGGGAGACATGAGTGGGGGCCTGGTGGAGGCTGCCCCTGGTGGCTGGGGGGTGGGGGTGGTGGGAGACATGGGTGGGGGCCTGGTAGAGGGTGCCCCTGGTGGCTGGGGGGTGGGGGTGGTGGGAGACATGAGTGGGGGCCTGGTGGAGGCTGCCCCTGGTGGCTGGGGGGTGGGGGTGGTGGGAGACATGAGTGGGGGCCTGGTGGAGGCTGCCCCTGGTGGCTGGGGGGTGGGGGTGGTGGGAGACATGAGTGGGGGCCTGGTGGAGGGTGCCCCTGGATGCTGGGCGGTGGGGGTGGTGGGAGACATGAGTGGGGGCCTGGTGGAGGGTGCCCCTGGATGCTGGGGGGTGGGGGTGCTGGGTGACATGAGCAGGTGTGCAGGGTAGTCCCCTGTGGTGTGTGCTGCCTGCAGGGGCCGTGGAGGGTGTACAGGGAATACCTGGGAGCACACAGCCAAATCGCGTGTAGAATTTCCCGCATACCCCTGTCATACACGTGCCCAGCCAAATCGCGTGTGGAACTTCCCGCGCACCCCTGAAATCCACGTACCCTGACAAATCGCGTGTGGAACTTCCCGCGCACCCCTGAAATCCACGTACCCGGCCAAATCGCGTGTGGAACTTCCCGCACACCCCTGAAATCTACGTACACGGCCAAATCGCGTGTGGAACTTCCCGCGCACCCCTGAAATCCACGTACCCTGACAAATCGCGTGTGGAACTTCCCGCGCACCCCTGAAATCCACGTACCCGGCCAAATCTCGTGTGGAACTTCCCGCGCACCCCTGAAATCCACGTACCCTGACAAATCGCATCTGGATCTTCCCGCGCACCCCTGCAATCCACGTACCCTGACAAATCACGTGTGGAACTTCCCGCGCACCCCTGCAATCCACGTACCCTGACAAATCGTGACTGGAACTTCCCGCAAACCCCTGGAATTCACATGCCCTGCCAATTCGCGTGTGAGACTTCCCGCGCACCCCGGTATACACGCACACGTATTTTTTGTCAGCGGGTGTCCGTGTTTGTGGGTACCCCTTTGCACGTCATTTGTCCTGGAGGGCCACAGTATAGGACATTCATCATGGCTGTATATAGGTGCTATTTGTTGGTGCACCTTTTGGCGCACATTTCTTACAGGCGCAGAGACGCTACCGCCTGCTTTCTTGTGACGGTCGTGTTTGTGCCTGTGCGCTGGTTTGAGCGTGCGCTTTTTTGCCCTATTCTATTCCATGAATACGTGTTGTAGGCGAGCGTGTGGGCGTTCCGCGCACTTGTACCCTGTATTTCCCCCGTGACGCCCACATTTTGGCAAGTTGTTCCCCATTCCGAGTGTTACGCCCCGTGTTCCGCCTATTTTTGTTGCGTGTGCCGCGCTATGTGCGATTTTCGCTGTGGCCTGCGCGATTTTCGCTGTGACCTGGCGCACGCAGTTAGATGGCCTGTGCGCCAACGTGCGCCGCGCACTTTTTTATCGCACATCCGATGGTTTTCTCGCGCAAGGCCTTCCATGAATCGATGTGCGCTGCTTTTCGTGCGATTTTCGCACTTGCACTGCGATTTTCGCTATTCCACTGAGATTCGCACGTTTTTGGCCACTTGCGCCGCGCTAATTATTCCATGAATCGGCCTGTAGGTCTCAAGAGGAGTGAGGGTGACTGAAAGCCCGCAATGAGCACACAAAGCAAGGACACTTACAAATTACTCCAAGCAGGTGTTATATTAAAAATATATACACATTTATTACAAGGCCTTTGTAACATTGACCGTAGTGAGAAATCACAATAAAACTCAAGTAAACCAACACATACCAAACCAATACAATATATATACAAATACAAACGAGTCTAACGAGTTAGACGCACGAAATGTGTAGACCACCTAGATGGGGGGAAAACAGGCAGTGTGAATAATAATTAGACCCAGTCCGCCTTCAGAGACCCCTAACTAAAAGGAAGTCCAAGCCCTACGAAGAGTGGAGCCTTGTGCTCAAAAGTACCTGCACACGCTGGTGCCAACGGGCAAAAAGGGGAGTCTCTTCGAGGGAATCGGGCAGTTTAGTTCGGTGAACAAATGAAGATGAACAGAGCTCTGTGACTCAAGCGCAGCCTCCCCTGTGGGCAGAAGCAGAGCGCGAGTCCGGAAAGGCGTGCTGTTAGACACAGCGGGCAAAAGCTATGGGCTCCTGCAGGAGGGCGACCAGTTCCTAGCGATGCTACTCACCGGTCCCCGATGCAAGCAGACCGAGGCTTCTCCGCGTCAGTTTCAGTGCTGGCAGGTTCAGATAGGAGCAGGGGATGTCTCGTCGTCGTGTAGATTCCGCGGCAGCAGAAGTTGAGTTGAGGGCATCCCAAACGCAGTTACCACAGCAGGGCCACGGAGCGGCCGTGTGTATTTCAGCCAAATGTACACTACTCACTTCAGACCTGGGAATGCCAAGTGTACGAATCGTGTGAGAGCGACAAGGACTCGTAATACAACACAACCTGACGGCGGTTACAGAGCAAGACTCCTGGGTAGGATGGTCAGTCTGCTGGATGGCCCAGAGACACTTCCGAAGGCTTACGTGCAGGAGATGGTGAAGATGCCGAGAATAGTTGTTCCCACTATTCCAAGGGTCGAAGTACTAGTACAGGCCTTCTCGTTCGATCCGAGGTAGAAAGGGTTTCACAAAGCGACAGAAGTGCAGAGGAGCAGTCCTTCAGCGGGTCACCAGCGATTCCTCGGTTCAGCCTCGTGGTTGCAGGATACTTGGCTCCTGTATTCCTTTGTTCGTGAGAACTCAGGAGATCGACCTGGTAGTGGCGTTTCCAGCCCCCTCTTATCCGCGGTTCCCTTCGCGCCAAAACGGCGGGGACTCAATGGGAGATCCGCTCATAAAACACTCACCATCTGTGGACCTTATCACGGACCACGGGGGTCCCAGGCATTCACACCACCCTAGACTCACTGGCATCCAGGATGTGTATTGGGACCAGACATCCCAGCCCCCATCCTGGAGGCACACACAAGGCCTGTAGAAGCCCGCAAAAGCATCTGTGTTTCGCGGGAAAGTACATGCCCGAATAAGGAAGGCCCCGGGTTGGCTCGACCTGGGGGAGGTGAAGGGGGCAAGACGGTCAGCGGACAGGACAAAGAGCCTCGTGGTTTGGCCATTTTGGGAGCCAGGCCACCATTTTGGGCTAAGCGCGAGAAACACGCTTAAAACGCCAAAAGGAGCTCAAAAACACAAGAAACGATCGCTGCCATCAATCCCGTCCGTGATTCACATGCACTGTTCATTTACAATCCAAAGTGAGTATCTAGGGCCTGTAGAAGACTAGAGACCCAAGAGAGCGGTCATTTAGCTTACAGTGCCCTCTTGTGCCATGTTGCACAAAAGCTGCAACATGATAAAGAAACTACGTAAAACAACGTTTCCCGGTACTGACTGTCTTAAGGGCATGTCAGTTTCCCCGTAAGAATGGAGCGAAAGCCCAAAGGAGTGCGGCAGAAGGCTGCACTTCTCTGGCAAAGTCTAGATCCTGGTGAAAACAACAGCAAAATGTTTAGGGGTTGCCACATGGAAGGAAAATTACCCACAATTAAGAAATCTTTCCTAACACTCGCCCCTCCCAGACTATGGACAGGGCGAACTAATCCACCCCTGGATGAGTCTCGTGTTCAGGTCAGTTAAACATTCTGGACAACCCATCAGCATTGCTATGTTGGACACCTGGCCTATGCTCAATAGTGAAGTCGAAGCCTTGTAGACTTATGGACCACCTAAGCAACTTTGGATTCTCTCCCTTCATGTTCATTAGCCACTTTAAGGGCTTATGGTCAGTTTGCACAGTGAAGTGGGTCCCATAGAGGTAGGGCCTTCCGTAGGGCCCACACAACAGAGAACATTCTTTCTCCACTGTGGACTATCTGAGCTCTCTGTCCTTAAGCTGGCGACTAATAAAACCAATAGGGTGTTCCTTACCCTTCTCATCTACTTGCGATAGTACAGCTCCTATCCCAGTGTCAGAGGCGTCCATCTGCACAATAAAAGGTCTTTGATAATCAGGGGCCCTGAGGACAGGGGCCTGGCACAAGGAGTCTTTTAAGCCATTGAAGGCCTTCTCACACTCGTCGGTCCAAGTTACCTTCTTGGGTTTCTTCGGAGTGGTGAGGGCAGTCAGAGGGGCAGCTATGGTGCCATAGTCTGCCACGAAGTTGCGGTAATACCCCTTGAGTCCTAAGAAGGCTCTCACTTGGGTCTGTGTAGTGGGGTTAGGCCAGTCTTGTACTGCTTGTACTTTACTGGGAAGAGGCTGTATCCTCCCTCCACCTACTTCATGTCCAAGGTAAACCACTGAGCCTTGTCCAATCTGGCATTTACTAGCCTTTATGGTCAAGTGTGCTTTCTGAAGAGCCTGGAGCACAATCCCGAGGTGTTTCACATGGTCTTCCCAGGTGGCACTGAAAACTGCTATATCGTCCAGATATGCAAGGCAGAATTGGTCTAACCCATTCAACACATGATTCACAAGCCTCTGGAAAGTGGCAGGTGCATTTTTCAACCCGAACGGCATTACCCTGAAATGGTAAAGGCCGCCTGGAGTAGAAAACACTGTCTTCTCCTTGGCATGTTCTGCTAAAGCTATTTGCCAATAGCCAGCAGTGAGGTCAAACGTGCTGAGGTACTTGGAGGCACCCAAAGTATCCACCAGCTCATCTGTTTGAGGCAAGGGGTGTGCACCTGTCTTGGTGACAGCATTCAGAGCCCTGTAATCCACGCAGAACCTCAATTCAGAAGTGCCTGCCTTTGGAACCAAAACCACAGGTCTGGACCAAGGACTACTAGAGGGTTCAATCACCCCAAGGTCTAACATCTTGTTGACCTCGGTCTTAATGTAAGACTGTACTTTGTCTGACATCCTGTATCCCCTACTTTTGGTAGTTACACTGTCTCCTGTGTCTATGTTATGTATGCACCAAGGTGTCAAACCAGGCGACTGTGAAAACGGGGGGGAAAACTGCCTAAGAAAACTTTTCACCTCAGCCTGCTGATTAGAAGTCAGGTGAGGGGCCACTCGGACACCCTCAAAGGAGCTATCTGAAGGACCGCTTTGGAACAGGTCGGGGAGAGGTTCAGACTCCTCTTCCTCAACATCTGAAGCCAGTAGCAGTGCTGCGATTTCGACTCTTGGGACGAAAGCCTTCAGCCTATTTACGTGGAACACTTTTGGAGCCGGTCCAGGCCTTCCAAGGTCCACTAAATAGTTAACCTCACCCAGGGGCTCCACCACTGTGTAAGGGCCTGACCGTTTGTCCTGTAAAGCTCGATGCCTTATGGGATTCATGATCAGGACTTGCTGACCAGGTGTAAAGTTGATGAGGGAAGCTTTCTGGTCGTACCAATGTTTCACCAGCGCTTGTCCTGCCTTCAATTTATCACTAGCCAAGCCCATCAGGAGTACCATCTGTTTTCTGAGCCCCAGCACATAATCTACTACGTTGGTAGTAACGGGGGAGTGGGCATCTCCCATCCCTCTTTGACTATGGCTAAGGGTCTCCGTACAGGATGACCGAACAGAAGTTCGAAGGGGCTGAAGCCAACACCCTCCTGTGGTACCTCTCGGTAGGCAAACAGTAAGCATGGTAAAAGAAGATCCCATTTTCTTCTCTGAGGTTCTTCCAGAGCCCCAATCATGCTCTTTAACGTTCTGTTGAAACGTTCCACCAGACCATTGGTCTACGGGTGGTATGCAGAAGAGAACTTGTAGGTGACCCCACATTCTTTCCACATAGCCTGCATATACTTTGACATAAAGTTGCTGCCTCTGTCAGACACAACTTCTTTAGGGAAGCCAACCCTAGTAAAGATGCCAAGTAACGCTTTTGCAACTGACTTGGCAGTTACAGTTTTCAATGGGATGGCCTCAGGATATCTGGTAGCACCAAGATAAACCTATTGCCTGAGGATGTCTGCGGGTCAAGGGGACCAACGATGTCGATCCCCACCCTTTCAAATGGTATTCCCACTACTGGGAGTGTTACCAATGGAGCTTGGATTGTTGAGCCACTCTTACCAGATAACTGGCAGGAGGCACAACTCCTGCAGTGACTTTCTAATTGCACCCCCATCTTGTGCCAGTAGAAGTGCATGGATAACCTTTGCTTGGTCCTCTTAATACCAAGGTGACCAGCAAGGGGTACTTCATGCGCCAACTGCAGGAGGAAGGGTCTTACAGCAAGGGGAACCACCAACCTCCAATGGTCTCCTTCCGTAGACTCTGTGGGCTCACTATACAGGAGTCCACCTTCCCAATAAATCCGATGCGTCCCAGGAGGTTCACCCTCAAGCTGGGAGCAGCCCTGTCTCCTAAGGCCTTCCAGAGATGGGCACTCACGTTGGCCTTAACTGAATTCTTCCCTGTCAGGACCACCTTCTTCTAACAAGTCTTTTAGTTCCGGATGGCCTTTGGGGTCAAATACTTCAGGCATCGCCACCTCCTCATCAGGCCCGAGCGATTGACCAACTTCCTCCACCGCAGTGGTAGGCGAGTTCGGGGGAAGGTTCTCTTTCCCTCGTCTTGACTTGCTTACTCCTTTCGCCTTGGGTTTCCCCTTCGGCTGGGGCGGCGTATTGGTCTTGGCCAATGCTGCCCGTGTTTGAGACCGTGTGCAGGGTCTGACGGCAGTGTCTCCTACGAGCCCTAAAGCTCTGATATCATTGCCTAACAAGACCTTTCCTGGGACGTTTCTCTGAATGCTCACTGGAATCCTGACTGCTGTACCATTTAAAGTAAGATTTACAGGTATTACTGGGAACATGCGAGGTGGGCCGTCAGCCAACTTAGTGGGCATCAGAGTAGCTCTGGCAACTTCCTCTGAGCCTGCCAAGGTAGAATCCACTACAGTTCGACTGCATCCACTATCCCTAAGAGCTGGAGTATCCACTCCATTGATCAGCACACTGTCTTTAAAGTAGTGCTTGGTATTATCTGGAATCCTAGCATAAGCCTCTGCGACTTTAGGCTCCCAGGAACCCAGGGAAACTAAAACTACCTCAGCTTCTATCCCGCTGGGGAAGGAGCCTAAGGAGAAGGATGCTCCTGTAATCTCTTCTTCCTCGTAGGAGGAGAAGGCCAGATTAGCGGAATGGACCCCCAAAGGTTTAACCTTACACCGGGGATCCCCCTTCACGTGGTCAGTTGCTCCACAAGCAAAACAAGATCCAATGGGTCGGTTTACATAGGGAGGCTTATTGTAACCAGAGTTCTGTTTCGGAGGCTGACCTCCACTACCCTGTGAGTTCTCTTGTGTCTTACCCTTATTTTTCTTTTTGTGGCCCTTTTGAGAAGAAGATTTATCAGATTCTCCACCCTCCTTATCTTTGGACTTTTTCCCTTCCTCCTGCTTACCAGGATGAGTTTTGTCCTTATGGGTCACTCGATGTGACACCCATAAATCTGCGGCAATGGCCAGCTTCTTAGGATCTATCTCCTTCGAATTGGCCAAATGATGCTTAAGCTCCGGGGAAGAAGATGCAAAAATATGTTCCAGCATGACAAGACTTATCATGCCTTCAAAGGTAGAAAACTTACAACCTTTGACCCAGCCAGTCAAGTTTTTTAAGGATTCGGTTACATAAAATACCCAAGTACCACCTTCTTTTTTCTTATACTCTCTGAATCGTTTTAAATATTGGGCAGGAGTCTTTCCAAACTTTAAAATGAGAGTTTGCTTTAACATTGCGAAATCCGCTCGCTCAGCCTTTGACATTTCCATAATGGCACTACAGCCAGAATGGGGCAGTCTGCTGAGTAACCAGCATTGTCAACTTGTTGAACTTCGCATGCATACTCAAACGTATTCAGCCAGTCCATAATGTCATTCTTTTCCTCATACACACTGAGCAGATCTTTTGGAAACCGTGGATGAGAGGAGGTCCCAGACCCATGTCCAGGACCCTTGGATCTATTTGCAACCTGAAGCTTGGCCAGTTCCAACTGGTGATCCCTGTCTTTCTGTTTTACGGCCTGTTCGATTCTTAGTTTGGTTATGTTGAACTCAAGCTCCTTCTGCCTAAACCGCAGCTCTTGCTTCTTGAATTCAAGCATGGCCTCCCCATCGACACTGGCAGAGGAAACATTAGACATCTCATCCTCCCTTTCCTCGTGGTCGCGGTGGATCAGTGCGGCGGCAGAACCGTCGGTTCTACCAGTGAGAGCAGCCCCACCTCCTTCCGCACTGTCCTCAGAAGTTATAGCGTCAAGCTGCGCTTCTTGCCACGCCACGATTCTTTGGATCAGATCCAATTTGGTGCCTTGAGAGGAGACACCTCTCTCCGCACACATCTTTTTCAATGTTTCGGATTTAGAAGCATTTAAAGTTAACAAGGTATTTGTTTCCAGACTGTTAGATAGGACTATGGCCTTTTAAAAGTTATACTACGACAATTCACTACGTGTCCTGGTAGGAATAACTTGAAATGCCTTCGCTCGTGCGCAACACTGGATACCTTCAGTCGTATCCCACCGCTGTACATCAATTTGTTAAGACGGATTTCTGAAATCTGTCCTGGAGGGGCAGAGGTTCAGAAGGCCAGCCTAGTTTCTTGGAACAGGGTAACCTCTGGACAACCCAGACCAATCAGGGTAGCGATCGCGGCGGTCAAGACTAGGTCTCAAGAGGGGTGAGGGTGACTGAAAGCCCCCAATGAGCACACAAAGCAAGGACACTTCCAAATTACTCCAAGCAGGTGTTATATTAAAAATATATACACATTTATTACAAGGCCTTTGTAACATTGGCCGTAGCGAGAAATCACAATAAAACTCAAGTAAACCAACACATACCAAACCAATACAATATATATACAAATACAAACAAGTCTAACGAGTTAGACGCACGAAATGTGTAGACCACCTAGATAGGGGGGAAAACAGGCAGTGTGAATAATAATTAGACCCAGTCCGCCTTCAGAGGCACGTAACTAAAAGGAAGTCCAAGCCCTACGAAGAGTGGAGCCTTGTGCTCAAAAGTACCTGCACACGCTGGTGCCAACGGGCAAAAAGGGGAGTCTCTTCGAGGGAATCAGGCAGTTTAGTTCGGTGAACAGACCTCTCCAGCCTCCTCAGCAATATCATCAAAGACTCCACCCAGCTCCTGCTACTAGGCGACTTTAATCTGGGCTTCAATGATGATGAGGATAAACAGGCATACTCCATCCAATCCATCCTAACCGATCACGGCCTCACCCAAAAATTCTTAGCCCCCACACACATGAAAGGTCGCACACTAGATTGGATAGCTAACAGAAACTGCACCACTACCATCACTAATATACTACCTCAAACCTGGACAGACCACCACCTCATCTGCTTCTCATCCACTATAGAGCCACCTAAACCAGCCAATTTGGAAACAGTACCACCCATGCCTACTAGAAACAAAAAAGATATTACGAGGGAAAGATTGCTTCCGCTTATCCTACCTGATCTCATAGCAAGCACAACTAACCCTGACCCAAATACATTAGTAGAGGCATTTAACAATAGCATGTCCAAAGCCTTGGATGCTATTGCTCCTATAAAAGAACGCAAAAGTAAACGAAAAGCCCACCTCAATCATGGTTTACCCCCCACCTCAAAGAATTACGAACCCAAAAACGCAAACTGCAAGCTATCTGTAGGCACACACCTTCAGTTGAGAATAAAACTCTTCTCAACAACCTTGCTAAACAATACAAGAAGGAAATAATCCAAACCAAAAAAGACACATTCAATGAGAGAATCAGCAAAGCGAATTCTAATTCGAAAGAACTCTTTTCCATCCTTCGGGAAATGGAAAATCCGATCGATCCCATAGATAATGTTCCCAAGGACAAACAATGGTGCACTAGCATCCAAAACGCCCTAACGAACAAAATTATAACTCTCCAATCCAAAATTGCTAAGAAAAAAGCATCCTTGAGCACTACTGCAACCCAGACCACCCAACTGTCTGATACACCTAGAATAGCTACCCAAATCAATCGCGAACCATTCAGATTTACCAACATATCCATATTAGAAACTGAAAAGGTGATATCCTCCCTGAAACCCACCAATTGCCAAGGAGACAGCTGCCCTGCCCAAGTCATCAAGGATGCAGCCAGATACTTAGCACCCTTCATAGCTAAGCTAATTAACGCATCCTTTAAAACTAACACGGTACCCACCAACCTTAAAGAATCATGGGTACTACCCCTCCTAAAAAAACAGTCCCTTGACCCAGCCATCCCCACCAATTACAGGCCCATCACCACTGTACCATTCCTCCTAAAATCATTGACAGAGTAGCCTACCTCCAGATACAAAACTATCTAGAGGCGAACCAATTACTAGGATCACGCCAATCTGGATTCAGACCACTACACGGCACTGAAACGGCCCTAATTGACCTCAAGACTCAAATCGACGAGCTGAAGGATAAAGGCAACACAGCTATGCTCCTCCTCCTTGACTTATCGGCGGCTTTTGACCTGGTGAACCATGCAGTCTTATGCAACCACCTAGCGTCTGCCGCCTACTTCTCAAGTGAAGCCATAGCCTGGGTACAATCCTTCCTTGCCAACCGGACGATGAGAGTGTTCTCCCCTTTAGCCTCCGCGGACCCAATACATATCACCTGTGGCGTCCCACAAGGTTCTTGTGTCTCCCCCACAATGTACAATATCTTCACCAAGCCCCTCTTCGACAAACTTGACAGACTGGGGATAACATACACTAACTATGCGGACGATACGCAGATCCTCATCCCACTTTCTGGCAACTTTGCCGAAGACACAGCTCTGGTAAACAAGATTTATCTCCTCATTCAGGCATGGATGGCCTCCCACGGCCTCTGCCTGAATGACGACAAAACTGAGATACTGATCCTGGGTTCCGATGCCAACCTTAAAAAAACTCTGCCCTAACTATCGTGCCTTCAACAAAACTCTAGGTTTCTACCTGGATGCCACACTATCTCTCAAAAAACAAACCAATGCCCTTGCATCCTCCACGGCTTACACTTGCAAATTAATCAGGGCCTGCAGACCTTACCTCTCCGAAACCAACTGCATCACGCTAGCCAACGCCCTAGTAATTAGACTACTGTAACGCCCTCTACTCGGGCGCCAGCAAAACTACTGTAAACAAACTGCAAACACTACAAAACAATGCCCTTAGAGCAGCTATGGACATACCCCGCAGAGCATACATCTCCAACACTAGGAAAGATCACCACTGGCTAAAAATCAGCGATAGAGCCCTCCTCTAAACACTATCCCTTATCCATAAAGGGCTGAACAACGCTCCACCACCATACATTTCAGCTAGACTAACCAGAAAATCTTTCACTTACCACACTAGAGCATCTAACCACCTCTTACTCGAAATTCCCAAATTTAAACTAAAAAAACGGGTGGAGCCAGTTTCCCCGTGAAAGCTGCCTGCGCATGGAACGCCCTGCCCTCTGCATTGAGAGCTAATCTACCATACACGAGCTTTAGACGCCACGTGAAGAACTGGCTCTGGTCGAATGACAACTAACGAATGACAACTAACCACTAACTCTCCTTCCCTGGACCTACCACTGACTAACCACTGTGAATAACTGATATGATTTTCCTGATCCCTGATCCGACTCCTTCGTTGCATAATAGTGCCTCTCGGCCTGTACCTTCTTACCTGCTTGCTAATCGTTAACAACACTTGTACTATACCTTCTTCATGTATTATTGTATTATTGTATGTAACCAAGCTCAAGTATACTTGTAACTGCTGCGCCCGGCTACCCCTGGGTTTGGAGCGCATTATCAAATAATAAACTAAACCAAACTAAACTAAACTAAATAAAGATGAACAGAGCTCCGCGACTCAAGCGCAGCCTCCCCTGTGGGCAGAAGCAGAGCGCGAGTCCGGAAAGGCGTGCTGTTGGACACAGCGGGGAAAAGCTATGGGCTCCTGCAGGAGGGCGACCAGTTCCTAGCGATGCTACTCACCGGTCCCCGATGCAAGCAGACCCAGGCTTCTCCGCGTCAGTTTCAGTGCTGGCAGGTTCAGATAGGAGCAGGGGATGTCTCGTCGTCGTGTAGATTCCGCAGCAGCAGAAGTTGAGTTGAGGGCATCCCAAACGCAGTGAACCCGCACAGATTGTTACCACAGCAGGGCCACGGAGCGGCCGTGTGTATTTCAGCCAAATGTACACTACTCACTTCAGACCTGGGAATGCCAAGTGTATGAATCGTGTGAGAGTGACAAGGACTCGTAATACAACACAACCTGACGGCGGTTACAGAGCAAGACTCCTGGGTAGGCTGGTCAGTCTGCTGGATGGCCCAGAGACACTTCCGAAGGCTTACGTGCAGGAGATGGTGAAGATGCCGAGAATAGTTGTTCCCACTATTCCAAGGGTCGAAGTACCAGTACAGGCCTTCTCGTTCGATCCGAGGTAGAAAGGGTTTCACAAAGTGACAGCAGTGCAGAGGCGCAGTCCTTCAGCGGGTCACCAGCGATTCCTCGGTTCAGTCTCGTGGTTGCAGGATACTTGGCTCCTGTATTCCTTTGTTCGTGAGAACTCAGGAGATCGGCCTGGTAGTGCCGTTTCCAGCCCCTTCTTAACCACGGTTCCCTTCACGCCAAAATGGAGGGACCCAGTGGGAGATCCGCTCATAAAACACTCACACCATCTGTGGACCTTATCACGGACCACGGGGGTCCCAGGCATTCACACCACCCTAGACTCTCTGGCGCCCAGGATGTGTATTGGGACCAGACATCCCAGCCCCCATCCTGGAGGCACACACAAGGCCTGTAGAAGCCAGAAAAAGCATCTGTGTTTTGCGGGAAAGTACATGCCCAAATAAGGAAGGCCCTGGGTCGGCTCGACCTGGGGGAGGTGAAGGGGGCAAGATGGTCACCAGACAGGACAAAGAGCCTCGTGGTCTGGCCATTTTGGGAGCCAGGCCACCATTTTGGGCTAAGCGCAGGAAACGCGCTTAAAACGCCAAAAGGAGCTCAAAAACACAAGAAACGATCGCTGCCACCAATCCCGTCCGTGATTCACTTGCACCGTTCATTTACAATCCAAAGAGAGTATCTAGGGCCTGTAGAAGACTAGAGACCCAAGAGAGCAGTAATTTAGCTTACAGTGCCCTCTTGTGCCATGTTGCGCAAAAGCTGCAACATGATAAAGAAACTACGGAAAACAACGTTTCCCGGTACTGACTGTCTTAAGGGCATGTCAGTTTCCCCGTAAGAATGGAGCGAAAGCCCAGAGGAGTGCGGCAGAAGGCTGCACTTCTCTGGCAAAGTCTAGATCCTGGTGAAAACAACAGCAAAAGGTTTAGGGGTTGCCACATGGAAGGAAAATTACCCACAATGAAGAAATCTTTCCTAACACACACAGAAGAGATGCAGAGACCAGAGAATGCAGATATTCTATAAGGCAGCAAGAAAGCACCAAGGATAAGTGACATCTTGGGATCAAGGTGAAGAAACGTATGCCACAGACACAGATGAAGACATTAAGCTAGTTTATATATGTACAGATGCCACAGAAATGCAAGCAGCAAAGTAATCTTGAAAGCTAGCTTCCAACTTTATAGTAAATAGATTATGGCAAGCGCCAAAAAAAAAATATATATATATATATATCAAATAAAACCAAAGAGGAGAAAGGGAACCGCACTCTCCGCGGACCGAATGGAAACCAAAAATAGATAAAAAATAGTGCAGCTCACAGTAGAAAGAATTATCATGAAATTTAATAATTGCAAGAAGACATACAAAAATATACACAGCCGGAAAGGCAGCAGCAAAAACAGAGGCAGGACGGCCGTAAGCACGACCCGCACACAAATACATATATATATATATATATATATATATATATATATATTCAGTAAAAGAACTTTGTTAAAGGGACGTTATGATTAAGTTGTGCTACTAAAAACCTATCAAATTCAGTCTTAGCAGTGCACGGTGGCACGAGTTATGGTTGCTTAGCTTACCATAACTGGCGAATTTCAAGGGTTTTTCGGTTTTACTTTGAACCATAGCGTCCCTTTAACAAAGTTTTTTTACTGAATTTGATAGGTTTTTAGAAGTGCAACTTAACCATAATATCCCTGACTTTATATATATGTAACATAGAACATACTGAACGCCTAGCTAGTGATTTTGATGTCCGCGGACTGTGCGAATTTCCGCGGACGGACGCGGACAACAGCAACACTACCCAAAAACTCAGGGCTATCTTAAATTGTTATATCATGCCATATGAACACTGCACAAGTTGAAAAACCAATGCACAAACACATTGGCCCTGATTCATGGAATTATTTGCGCGAAAAACGCAGATTTGTGCGCTTTTCTGCCCGAAAATGGCTGTTTGAAGTATGGGGATTTTCGGGCAGAAAGGCGCGCAAATCTGCGTTTTTTTCACGCAAATAATTCTATGAATCAGGCAGATTATATGTAGTAATGAATAAGAAGTAGAACCTATATATATAATACATCAACCATCCATTTAAATACCATATATACTAAAATGGAATATACCAAAACAAGAAAGATATACTTCTAACATAATTACCTCACAAAAACTGCACAACTAGGAGCAACAGCAGACCTATAGAACAGTGAGAAGACAACTTACCACAATCTAGTAAGTAAACTTCTTTTTTCTTATATATTTCTAAAATGTCTATATTACATACAATAAAAGTAATATCTTTTTTTTTTCCTCACAGGAATGTCAAATACTTTAGAATGGCTTGAGGAGAATTTCCCACATGGTGAAATGTCTGAAGATAGTGAAACTAATGGTAGACACCTCTCTATATAACCAAATTAATAAGCATTACTTTATGTGCACTTAATATATATATATTTTTTTTTAACAGACCATACAAACATTGAAAACAATACACAACAAGATACTTTAGAACAAACTCTTCAGCGCATGGAAGAAAAAATGAACAAGCTCATGACAAATTTCCACTTCTTGAAAGATTTTGTGGAGGACCATATAAAAGAAAAAATTAGATACCATTGTGCAACATGTACCTGTCCCCCTTCTCCGTATCCCAGTCAATTATCCCCAAACCCTCCCCACATAGAAAAAAATGTTGATGAGACTTCCATCCCTTCATCTTCTCCTGTCCATCCTCTTGAAAACCCCAATTCCCCTGTGTTTGTGTCAGTTTCTGCTTCCCCTTCTCTGTCATAAATTGTACATGTATATAATATAATGAAAAATAAATCTTTTGTGTGTGTTAATTTAGTCCTTTGTGTTTTTTTTAAAAAAAAAGTCAGTTTTGGTGTCCACGAACAACGAGGGTATCCTGAAATGTTCATAAGTAAATGAAATGGGGGTGTCCTGAGGACACTATTCCTGTCTGTACTGTTCATAGGCAGGTTGAAACTGTTCTAAGAACATATCAAGTGTCCTGGGATTCTCGTAAATTAACAAAATGGGGATATCCTGAGGACACTATGTCTGTCTGTATTGTTCGTAGGCAAGTTGAAACTGTTCTAAGAACACACGCGGTGTCCTGAAATTTTCGTAAATAAACAAAATGGGGGTGTCCTTAGGACACTATGCCTGTCCGTATTGTTCGTAGGCAAGTTGAAACTGTTCTAAGAACAACCGCCTGTCCGTAACTGTTCGGTTCACTTGTGTCACACTTTTAATTAGTTTCAGGACCCGAACACTGTCGATAGAACACCAACGCGCATGCGCAAAACAGTTCCCGTGCATTTGATGTCCTGCGGACACCCGTTCCATTCACGGACATGTTCGCGACACCATCAGGTGACTGTGCTCACGCTAAGCATATGTTCTGATTGCGGACACTGTTTGTGTCCCCAACAAAGTAAAAGTACCTTTTCAGGCAGTCCACAATATTTTATAATAATAAATCACCATAGCACATGTCCCAGACAATGATCCTGACTTTCTACATACTTTTTTGGATTTTTTTAGCCTTTTTTTGGTGTTTGATCTGTCCGCGGACAGCACGGGTGTCCGCGAAGCGCGCACCAGCACCCCTATAAAAGGCCACACTCCAGAGCTCATTCTCATGGTGTTTCTGGCTACCTGACAGAACACTGTACTTTGGCTGCCAATTTTCCTGATTTTTCAGAAACCTGATGGCAACCATGGATCCTCTGCTTCCACCTGGTGCTACATCTGCCTCAGCACCACCCTCACCCCCTCCACCACCACCACCTCCTCAAGGGCCTGAAGAGGGGAACAGGAGTGAGGATGTAGAGGAAGATGAAGAGGATGAAGAGGATGAGGTAGTGGAAGTCCCTACTAGCAGCACTCGCCGTGACTCTTGGGTGTGGCGGTTATTTACCATTCATGGTAACGTACCCAAGGCGCGTGCGGAGAAAAGTCCCCTGCAAAGAGTGCAAAATGGTGCTCAGTCGCGGGAGGCTTGGTTCGTACAGCTTTGGTACGACAACTATGAAGCGACACCTAAGGTAATTCCACAGTGGGGCCATTCGCAAGGTTGTACCTTGCGAGGAGCCTAGTAGGTTGACTTCCTCTACTACATCCTCTGTTTCTGATCCTGTCACCACAAGGAACACTCCTGTGGGACAGCGTATTCCTCCAGCTGCCTCACAGGCCATTCGCAGTGCTGATGACCCTTACCTTTCGAGGGTCACAGTTGTGTGTATGTACTGTGACACAGTACTCTGCAGGGGGGGAGACTTCGTAGTGCTTTCGAGACTACGGTCTCAGAGCATGAGAAGACCTGCCCACTACCTAAGTAAGGCCCACCCTACATCTTCCTCTCTCCACGCACCCTTTCATATCCCCGTGGTTGGTGTCCCCCCCTTATCCTCCTTTCCCCTCCTCTCCTAGTGTGTCGTGTATAAAAAAACAAAAAAAATCTAAAACAACAAAAATAACAAAAAAGGCTCTTTTCAGAGCCACCTTTCACAGTTTAAAAATAGAAGTGGCAAATAAATGGGCCATGTGTATTTTTTAGAAGTCCGCGGACAGTTCGCGGCCATCTAAAATGTTGGGGTGCTGCCTTATCATAGCCATTGCACTTATCTCTGGGAGGAAGTGGTGGCTCTGAAAAGAGCCTTTTGGTGGTGTTTGTTTGTGTTTGAAAACTTGAAATGGTCAACACCTATTGCAAAATGGATGGCTGTAATTCCAAAAAAGGTTGCAATGCATTTTGTACATTTCTCCGAAAAATCTGATTGCCAGCAAAAGTAAGATGGACTCCATCTCTGCGAAAAATGTGTGTGCTACGAAACATAATATTTTCATTGTGAAAAGAGGACATGCCAACATCTCTTAGAAAGGCACAAACAGCCTTATTGACATTGCGCCTCGCTTTCTCCATTTGTGGACCAAATGAAGAAGAAAGCAGCCACATTTGTCTCTGCGCAATCCGAGAAAAAATTACTTGAGAATTTGGAAACATGTCCATTACCTTCCCAAGTCCTTCTTTCATTGCAAATTGCAAAGAAATTCCAGACACATGTCCTAAACTATTCCCTCCACAATGAATTATCATTATGTCTGGATGATGCTCTGTCTCTAACGTAGCACAGAGAGGTAGCAAGTCCAGCCACTTCATTCCACGCACTCCATGCCAGTGCACTTCCACATGTGGGAATCCAAGATCTACAGCTACTCCACAGCTTTCTGCATGCACCTACAAGCAATGTATCACGAGTCTCCCAAAATCCAGACAATCTGTTTTCTGAAACACACAGCCATAGCTATCTGTTCTTCTCTCAGAAAAAATACTTTCTGACAAACTCTCTCCTGACACAACACACCCACTAAACTTTGCTGACCAATCCCTTGCTCTGCTCTTACTCATTTGCATGCCTCCCCACCCCAAAATCCCTGTATGTAACATGCGATGTCCGCGGACTACCGCCATGTCCGCGGACATATCGTAACATGGACAGTCCTACCATTTCCACTTCACTCTCTGTGCCATTCCCTGATTGGATACAGCTAAACAGTCACACAACCATCCATCAATCAGATCCAAGACCTCTACATCTAACTCCATCATCATAGATCAGCACTTCAAATGTACTGTTAATCACTCTGAGTACAAGTGTCATATCATTGGAAAGAACCTACTACAAGAACTACTGTACAAGTCTCCAAGATTTCTACTTGCAGCTGCATGTATATCCATATGCATGAACACAAACTACAGGTATTCATATTTCCTGTACAGTACATGTACAATTCTTATAAATGCATATAAACAGATTAACTGTCTTTTAACCTGTATAACCTATAAAATGAACTTACTGTCATTTTTCCCATCTGCTATAATCAACTGTCACTTCCAAACCTATCTGCTATTTAATTTCTTTTTACACACACATTTGCAAAGCATGTTGAACTAACATATGTAAAGTAAAATATAAAGACTGCACATAATCAAACGAAATTGCATGCACACACTATGTTCAGATATCAAACAAGAATACTTCTACAAAAACATAAAAATCAATGTCTAAATTAACATCAGTGCTATAAACACACAAAATTACTAACTTCTTTCCTTTACAATTGCAGTGAAGACCACTTTCCTGAAAAGTAGCAGTAGTATCTGAAGTACAAACAACTCAGAAGAAACCTTCTCATTCCACACAAAAAAGTAAGTTAAATACTACCGTAATATTTCTACTGTTACTCAAACACACTGTGGGGTTCATTCATGGTATTCTGCGCCTAAAAACAGAGATTGTACACCATTCTGTCCACAAATTGGTTAAACAGGTATTGGCGCACAAATCCCTGTTTTTCGGCACACAAATGACATAACTCAGCCCCTAGAATGTTAGTATTGTAGAACAAAGAACTGTTTTAATTCTATACCATTAGATTTACTATTTGTGCTTCTCCTCACCACTAGCTTACTTTCTACTGTCATCTGACCCCCAGTATAGTAACACACAAATTCAAAAATACTCATCCTAACTAGTTGTAGTTGCCCAATGCACAATCACACACCATCACATACATCTTTACCATCATACTCAGACACTCCTGCACACAGCACACATACATTGCAGAACAGCCCAACCCATACCTTCTTTATTTTTTTCAACAGACCCCAAAGAATGCCTACCAAAAAGCAAGTCCGTAGAAAGCAACGCAGAAGTAGAGCAAATGAAAATAGAAGTGTCAAAAATTAGCATCTATCTCTAGCAGAATTTGTACAAGAAGTTCAAACAAAACAGCTAATACAGTCATTTAGCGAAACAAAACAAGCTTCAAGTACAGAAACTTTGCCTCCTCTATCAAAATGTAAAACGAAACAGAAAGCGATTAACAAGAATTCAGCTACTACTACTGCTAGAACTGCTCCTATAAATCTTGATATAGTGCCAACTAAGTATACCAAAAAAAGTATTTTAGCAAAAATGTTCCGCCACAGAGTCCTTCAAAATCTTATAAAAACAGGAGAGAAATCATGCACAACCCTTAAAACCTACCGTAGAAAATTAATCTTAGAAGCTTTGATAGACAGTGCAATCCTTCTCAAAAGAAAGTTATTTATTTTAGTGTTAAACAAAATGAAACCACTAACAAAACTAATGACTACATTACAAAAAAGACTTCTCAATAAACTAAATGTCAACAAAAATAACTTCTTAAATATCTGTGAAGGTGAGTGGAGTCACACCACAAGCACAGAACCATATTTTAATGAAGAATCATACAAACAAAAACAAACAAATACAATTTCCATACATAGCAGTGGACAAGGTTATGAAAAAGTTAATAATACCATAATGGAACAAGAAATACTGCTTACAAAAATATCCCCAGAAAACTCAGAATTGCCTCTCCATTCGACTGAACCAGAACGTCTAGTATAGAAATGGCCATGCACGTCAATGTGTAACATTCCAAAAAAATCTTTCAAGTCTTTACGCCAATTCCTCAATCAGTATGTGAAAGGCAAAGACAAAATCAAAATTAAACTACTGCAAAATATGGATACCTGTCCAGTGCGCAAGTACACAGGACTACAAGGACATTCATTCCTGCATTTCAGGACCTATTTGCAAAACCACCTTCCATCATATCAAAATGATATCAACACATCATTCAACTATAAGAAATTTAGTCTATAAACTGCACTATGCTAAAAGTCCTGCTTTAGCACTAGCCAATTTAAATAACATTCTTCTACATGATACAGCCAAAGACCTACTCGAAGAAATCAACTATATCCAGAAAAAATATTTTGGAAGTGAAAGCCACTTACAAAATGCAATAGCTTTACAACAGACTAGCAACAATTCTATGCATTGCAACCTTCTAATACACACATACAAAAAAGAAATATTTAAATTCAAAAGTACATCTGCTGACGTACCAAACCATGTGTGTGTGTGTTGCCGCAGAACCTTTTTTTTTTATAAAAGTAACACAAAAACTGTAGACCTAACATACAAAATAGAAGACAATGAAGATTCTAAATGGTTTGAATTAGCTCTCTACTTTATAGCAGAAAACAAATATGAAATAACTGAGCCCTTAATACTTTGCAGTTACTGAACTATAAAACTTGACAAAAACCAAACTCCTTCATGTGCTATCACAAATAATTTGTAATTATACCCCCTACCAAAACCCAACACCTCAATTTATATGAGAGCATTATAATTCAAACAATGTACCCCCTTCAAGCAATAATACGCCTTCAACCAAAAACAGCAAAATTACCTGCCTCTGAATTGGTGAAAGGCATTCATGGCAAAGTAGTATATTTACCATTAGATCTAAAACAAAATGTGCACACTCTGGGAGTGCAACGTCCAATAGAGCAATCTTTAATTATCTTAGTAAATGGTGTACCTACAAAAGACAAAAGAAATTGGCAACAACTGGTAGACAAGCCTTGCAATATCTAAAAGGCAATAATGAATACTACAAAGAAATGAATATTGAAGAAAACTTGAAGGAAACCACTGAAATAATTCAAGAGTCACCAGAAACTGGTCAATTTGAGCTTCTAGATCCTGTTACAGTATCCAATATTTTAGACCATTATATAATTCATCCACTACACTCTAATGACACCATAGATGATGCACTAGAAACGTACCAAATGCGACAAACCAAAGGATCACCAATCAGCATATGGGAAAAAAGTATAGAAGCACGTGCTTTTCCTCTACTCTTTCCTACTGGCAAAGGAGGAAGGTACGATGATAGACCCATTCAAATAACAGCATTAAAATACCGCTCATTACGGATGTATTCTGAAGATCCCAGATTTAGACAAAATGTGGAATACATATTCCACCTACTCTTTGAAAGTGAACTAGCAACTCTATGTTATGGAGTTGCACACACATTAAAATCAGGAACCCCCTTTCAAAATATGTCAGCTACGCAATTGTTACAAAAAGTGCAAGAAAAAGATGAGGTTTTACAATCAAATATTACAAATCTATTAGCAAACATGCATGGTACTAAAGAGTACTGGTTCCGACGTCATGGAGATGTACGTTGTATGATAAGAAACCTTGGCCCACCCACTTGGTTTGTTACATTGTTGTGCTGAATATGCATGGGAAGATTTACATGATTTCCTATGCATATCAAACAAACACAAAACAAACATAGATATACTAATACCTGGAGAACTTTGTTCTCTAGATCCTGTTAATGTTTCAAGATATTTTCATCATCGCTTCATTGCTATGCTACACTTTATTTGTAATAAACTGTTCCTCCCCTCAGAGAAGTGCAACACTTCTTTTGGAGAAAAGAATACCAAGCCAGAGGAGCACCACATATCCACATGCTTTTATGGATTAAAGATGCTCCTAAATTTGGTCAAGACAATGATGCCACTGTGTTACAGTTTATCAAAAAATATGTCACTTCTGAAATTCCATCGGAAGAAACAAATAGTGATCTTCATGCACACATTTTACAATTTCAAAGACACAAATGTGGCAAATATTGTCGTCGCAAATACAAAAACAAAGGGAAATACTACACCAAATGCCGCTTTGTTTCCCTAGACCAGTTACAAAAACAGGTCAAGTGAACAACTTCATGTATTCAGTTAGACATAATGTTAAAGGTAAATCACCTAAAAATACATATTGCATAAAAAGAACAGAAGAAGAAAAATATATCAATGATTACAATGCAATCATTGCCCTTTTATGGAATACAAACATAGATGTACAGTACATTGCAGACAATTCCACTGCAGTTGCACAATATGTTACAGCATACTTAACCAAAGCAGAAAAAACAGAGCTTCAAGACCTCTGGAATTACCTGTCATCAGACAAAACACTGTCTCAGAAATGGTACAGCTTGGGCATAAAAATGTTCTCCCATAGAGAATGTGGCTCCTATGAAGCAGCAGATCGTTTAACCGGTACTACTTTGTATGGAAAATCTGAAAATATAGTATGGCTAAGTCTTGGTCCTGCTAAATCTAGAAAAAGAGTTCTCAAATCATACGACGACATAGAAACAATAGCCAATAATTATCCCAACAGCCAATACATTTTGAAAAACCATTTGCTGGACACATACTATCCAAACAGAAGTACCACTTTGGAAATCATGTGTTTATGCCACATAGCCCAAAACTTCACATACAAAAATAATATAAAACCCGATGAAAAAAAAGGTAGATACAGAGTGACAAATTGTGAAGGCAGCTTAGTAAAATTCACCAAACCAAGTTTAATTAATCTTATCAAATTGTCATTAAATACTCCTCAACATAAAGAACTATATTACATGTCCCTGCTACAACTCTTTAAACCATGGAGAAAAGAAGAAGAAATACTAGATAACTATTACTCCTACGAAGATGTTTTCAAATCAAATTAAAGCACTATAATCTATATAAACTTTACACACTACAAAACAATGTTGCACAATGAACAGCAACACGAAGAAGAACTCAGGCCCAACTACATAAGGACACTCCTGACAGTAGTCAACCTTCTGTAACAGGAAGCCAAGAACCACTGGGACAGCCACTAATAGCAAATGAGGCAGAATTAGCTATGACAGAAGTAGAAAACACCATGTGTCAGTATGAAGATAAAGAAGACTTAACTATACTACAATCAAAACTAAACAATGAGCAGCGTAGCATTTTTCAAGATGTAACAAAAGAAATTACACATGGTGTACAACATGAAAATAAAGAATGCACCTGCCAAAATTACAAACCTATACTACTGTACATCAGTGGTGAAGCTGGTTCAGGCAAAACATTCTTAATCAAAATCATCAGTAAGTTCCTTCAACAATTGACAAACAACAAACTGTCAGCTGTTGTCACTGCCTCCACAGGTTTAGCTGCCTACAACATAGGCGGTGTCACTTTACACTGATTACTACTCCTGCCAGTAGAACACCAAAACAAATTAGACTATTACAAACTTTCTACAAACGCTGCAATGGAACTACGCAGAGTGTTAAAACAAATGAAAATGCTACTAATAGATGAGTGAGCATGGTCTCCAACCTAATGTTGGCTTTGATTCACCTCAGATACAAGAAGTACTCAAAACAAACTACGAAGAGCTCTTTGGAGGAAAACACATTATTGTTTTCGGAGATCTTCTTTAATTGACACCAGTGAAAGGTGAACCTATTTTTAAAACCTTAGGACACAAACTCTGCCGTAAAACTGTTGGCAGCATAGGAAATGTCAACCTTTGGCAACATTTCCAATACATAGAATTAACAGAAAACATGCAGCAATCTGCAGATCTCACTTATGCCAACATCTTAAAAAGTATTAGAGTTGGTATACTATCTCAAGAAACACAAGCATTATTGAAAACCTGGCACATTCATGCACTTTATGGCGATAATGCATGTGCTACTGATGTTATGGAACAATTAGCGCACAAATATGTCAATTGTATGGCCTTAATGCCAACTCTTGCAAGCTGTTTCAAATTCAATGAAACAATGTTAAATAAAGAAATGCAACCAATAATGGAAATTAGCGCCACAGACAAACTAGATGTACATGGTATGACACTACCCATGTGTGAGCAAGCCACAACAAGACTAAATAGTTTAGAAAATTAAATCTCCAACACAGCTGGGTTGGAAAAAATATTAAAATTATCCTTAAATTGTAGAGTAATGCTTAAACGTAACCTTGACGTGGATCAAGGACTAGTTAATGGAGCACTGGGTACAGTTGTTGGCTTTCAAACATACCCACATGACAACAACATTCAGTTTGTCAATATTCTCTTTGACAAACTTTCAGAAGTGAAAAGGATAGGACGCTCAACAGCTCGATTCCTTCTCTTCAAAGACATGTATGTACGTAGAGAACAATTTTCTCTAACTCTTGCATACGCAGCCACCATTCATAAATCACAAGGTCTTACCCTAGACAAAGCATTGATAGATATTGGTAACACAGTCTTTAAAGAAGGCATGAGCTATCTAGCACTATCATGCTTACGTACACTTGACGGTCTATTTCTAATCAACTTTGATGCAAGTAAAGTAAACGCTGATATTCCTTGCATTTTATAATACAATAGACTTCGTTCACTATGCACCCCCCATCTAACAACATATCCTGTTCCAAAAAAAATAAAACGTTGTAAAAGAAAATTAATTCAAACAGAAAAACAACAGATGCCACTGCAAATCCTCCAAAGAGAGTAAAAGAAGCTAATACTTCATCAATTATCACAACCAAAGAAGAACCTATTACTCAAAGTAACTTGGGTACTTCTTCAAAGAAACAACACACATTCTGAAAAAATGACTTGGAAACAGACTTATCTGGTCCATTTAAATCTTCAAATATAACAGGTGTAAGTTGCTACGCAAATGTAGCAATGAATATTCTACAGTATAGTACCAGTACAGACCAATTGTGTTTGCAAATGTTAGTACTTCATAGAAACGCAACAAACAATCCTGACAACACGTATAGTGTTCATGGAATAAGACAAGAATTGGACTACTGTGCTAGAATGGAAAAAAATCACTATAAACTCACAGGAAGATCCACAAGAATTTCTAATGTACTTACTACAAGTACTGGAAAACAAAAACATAACTATATATGAAATCTTCCAGATTTCATACATGTGGAAACATACATGCACTCTCTGTAACAATGTGACACAGGAACAAATCCCCAATGAACGCTTCGTGTATGTATCCATACCAAATTGTGAATCCGTTCCATTTCAGCAACTTGTACAAAATACAAACCATGGTAGATTATGTACTACCTGCAATTCGGATAATCGCTCCACCTTACTAATACTAACACATAGTAAATGTGTAATACTAATGCTTCTACGTTACAATGCAGATGGTACCAAAAACAACTGCAAGCTGACTGGACTCACACATTGTCAAGTATTACTTGGTAAAAAAACCCTTCACAACAATAGGTATAATCTACCACACAGGAGCCACACCCAATGCAGGTCACTACACTGCATATATAAAAAAAAAAAGTGGATGGTTTGAATGTAATGATAGTACCATTACTCTAAAGCAGAGATTATCAGCAAATCTTACAAACGCTTGTTTAATCTTCTTAAAACTAACATTTATTAACTAATCTGTACTTAAACATTAACAAAACTTCAATTAAAAAACTATAAACTGTTAGAATATGCCAACAGGTATCTAACTGCCCCAAGATTCTACAACAACTAAACAGATAAATGAATACACTAAATTATATCAAAAAATAAACAGAATACGCCGACTGGTATCTAACTGCCCCACGATTTTGCAATAACCAAACAGATAAATCAATACCACTACATTGTAACAAAAAATAGACAGTTAGAATACGTCAAGTGGTATCTAAATGCCCCAAGATTTTGCAATAACTAAACAGATAAATGAATACAACTGAATTATATAAAAAAATAAACAGAATACGCCAACTGGTATCTAACTGCCCCAAGATTTAGCAATAACCAAACAGATAAATCAATACCACTACATTATAACAGAAAATAGACAGTTAGAATGTGCCAACAGGTATCTAACTGCTCCAAAAATCTGCAACAAACCAACAGATAGAACATTCGCCAGAAACAACAAGTGAACAATAAAAACAAACAAACAAATAGACTGTAGCATAACAAAAAAAGTTTTTCTTTATCCAACATGGATTTGTTTTCCCACAGACATAATGATTTTAGCAACAAACACAGAAACTGAGCAAATTGCATAGTACACTGGTTTGTAATCTACTAAATATGAGGGTCAAAATAAATAAAAGATGTCTATTATTCAATGTTATAAGTCATTACAAACTACAAATACTAACATGATCTTTTCTTTTATCATAGAAATTGACAAAGAATATATGTACTCCAGTTACTAAACCAAACAGTAAGTATATTATAATGAGTACAACCACCGCAGCATATCACACCCATAGTGGCTTATAACTTCGGTGCTTATAAATTTGGTCTTGGCCATGCACCCAAGACTCTAGGCCCTGGCCACAACCACTAAAGCATATCACTCCCATAGTGGCTTATAACTTCAGTGCTTATAAATTTAGTCTTGGCCATGCACTCAGAACTCTAGGCCCTGGCCACAACCACTACAACATATCACTCCCATAGTGGCTTATAACTTCGGTGATTATAAATTTGGTCTGGGGTGCATGGCCGAAGACTATAGGCCCTGCCCACAACCACCACAGCATATCACACCCATACTAGCTTATAACTTTGTTGCTTATAAATTTGGTCTTGGGTGCCGAAGTTATAAACCACTATGGGTGTGATATGCTGCGGTGGTTGTGGCCAGGGCCTAGAGTGTTGGGTGCATGGCCGTAGGCCGTAGGCCATGCACCCAACACTCCAGGCCCTGGCCACAACCACCGCAGCATATCACACCCATAGATCACACCCATAGAATCAAACATTTTAACTATGCCATATGGGCACTTTTTATGTCCGCAAACAATATGAGTGTTCTTACAACAGTTTCAACTTGCCTACGAACAGTACGAACAGGTATAGTATCCTTAGGTCATTCCCATTTCGTTTATTAATGAACATTTCAGGACACTGCATGTCTTCTTAGAACAGTTTCAACTTGCTTACGAACAATATGGACAGGCATAGTGTCCTCGGGACACCCCTATTTTGTTTATTTACGAAACTCCCAGGACACTTGATGTGTTCTTAGAAGACTATAGGCCCTGCCCACAACCACCACAGCATATCACACGCATACTAGCTTATAACATTGTTGCTTATAAATTTGGTCTTGGGTGCCGAAGTTATAAGCCACCATGGGTGTGATGTGCTGCGGTGGTTGTGGCCAGGGCCTAGAGTCTTGGGTACATGGCCTACGGCCTACGGCCTACAGCCATGCACCCAAGACTCTAGGCTCTGGCCACAACCACCGCAGCATATTGCACCCATAAATCACACCCATAGAATCAAACATTTTAACTATGCCATATGGACACTTTTGATGTCTGTGGACAATATGAGTGTTCTTAGAACAGTTTCAACTTGTCCACAAATAGTACGGACAGGTATAGTGTCCTCAGGACACCCCCATTTAGTTTATTTACGAACATTTCAGGACACCGCGTGTGTTCTTAGAACGGTATCAACTTGACTACGAACAATACGGACAGTTATAGCGTCCTCAGGACACCCCCATTTTGTTTATTTACGAACATCCCAGGACACTTGATATGTTCTTAGAACAGTTTCAAATTGCCTACGAGCAATACGGACAGGCATAGCATCCTCAGGACACCCCCATTTTGTTTATTTACAAACATCCCAGGACACTTGATTTGTTCTTAGAACAGTTTCAACTTGCCTACAAACAGTACAGACAGGTATAGTGTCCTCAGGACACCCCCATTTTGTTTATTTATGAACATCCTAGGACACTTGATGTATTCTAAGAACAGTTTCGACTTGCATGCGAAATATACAGACAGGTACCGTGTCCTAAGGACACCCCATTTTCATTAACTACGGACATTAAGGACTGTGCTGCTGTCCGCGGTCAGAAAGAACACAACAGGGGTACCTGCCACCTAAATAAATACAACATTTGACCTACCTCCTACTCCCCCACCCTCCCCAAACAGTCTTACATGCCAACACACTTGACTAAATAGTATCTTTCCACCAAGTTTCACCGTGCTGTCCACGGATGTCCGCGGATAAAAGATGGCGGGCGTTCAGAAAAAGTCTGACGCACTTGACTCTCACCGCCATCCAATCAGCGGACATGCTGCATGTCCAAGGACATGTCGCATGCCGATTAGCCAATCAGGACACTGTCCGCGGAGCGAACAGGGAAGTGTGTCCGCGAAGCGGACATAGATATCACTAATTTTTTATGACCTACTTTTTGGTCATTTTTTTAAAACTACTGGACGGATTTTCACCAAATTTACAAAAGCACGCTTTCAGGACTAAGCCGCTGCTCCTGCCGCAAATTTGGTGAAAACCCGTCCAGCGGTTTGGGCTGCAGGCGTGAGCAAAATTTTTTCCCCATTCAGTCTATGGGAAAAAAAGAAGTTTTGGGACCCCCCATAACTTTGCCCCCCCTGGACCAAACCTCACCAAACTTTGCAAAAGAATTCAGAGTGGGCTATATACCTTCTTTGCAAAGCTTGGTGAGGATCCGCCCAGGGAGAGCGAAGTTATATATAGATGTATATGGACAAATAAAAGATGGACGTTTCCACTACGCATTATAAAGCAGTGCTGAACATGAACAAGAAGGCCTACCTTCAGTGTGTCGCAGTTAAAAGCAATTTTAACTGCCAAAGAATCTCAGCAGAAGGAGTTGGATGAGCCAGGAAGCTAAAGTCTTATCAAACAGGAATTGGCTGACATTGGATACAAATTATGTGAAGCAACAAGAGGCTCCTATTCAGAAGGCTTGAGCAAAACAAAAGAGGCCAGAGGACTGTTAAAAAATAATATTAAATACACGAAAAGGCTCAATTTTATGGTGTCCAGTCACGTGGAAGGAAGAAATTGGACGATTGAGGTGGTCACACCTACGTACGAGGGCAGGCTGTGCCTTCACTCCTTAAAAATTCTCAGAGCACAGTACAAACTCAAGGCCAAACTTCAAAGCACTAATTGACACTGGACCATTGAGGTGATGATGGATTGATATATTAATTGGTGGGAAGCTAGTGTTCTAATGATCCCACCAGCACCTGGACATTCAATCTGCATGCTGCTAGACGTAGGTGGAAAAGTACTGACAGGGGTTAGAAGCCAACCAATTGTAGAGGACCATGTAATCTAGGGTCCTATAGTTTGTGTAGCCAATGGAACGTCGTGCATTTAGTGACGTTCATAGTTCCCATTTTGAGGGGAGGGCTTAGTTGCCCCACCTGAAGTTAAGTACCTTATCACTCTCCTTCATAGTTCTATACTGATATGGAACTTATACTAGATATTCACTTAGAGCCAATCACTCCCTCCAATAGGTTTTGTAGTTTGCCACATAGGTAGTGACGCAGGTCAATACGTCACTGATGACAATTGTACACAATATAACCTCAGTTTCTACTAAAATGAGTTGAGTAAGAGGATCGAACGAATTCTGATGTTCGTTGTACTCCCTGTTTTCTATACTTGTTAATAAAACTGACTCCCCTTTTGCCAAACTACCTGAGACGTTTTGATTATTGATGTATGAATAAAATCTGCATCCCCATCCATCTCCAGGGTGTTGCTATTCATCTTAAAGGGCTGGGAAACCCAGTTCACTTGGTAGCATAGAGAGGATGGTTCTTTAAAAAAGTCCATCGACCGTCCACATAAGTAAACTTTAGAGTCTCGGTAATATCGCACGACCTTTGCCATTCGGCTGACAGGACGTGAAGCTCCCTGTAGATAGTGGTTAGTATAAATGACAAACAATTCCTTGCAAGGAGAGTGTGGCGGGTCCCCTTAGTTTGTATAAAAATCCCCTCCCACTTCTACAAAGAGCGGAACGGAAAACCGTTTGATGAGGTGGCAAAGGAGGCAGCGATCCCGAGGGTCCGAAGAAGAAAATATGCAAATGGTGTTTAGAAAATGAGGAGTATGGCAAATTGATGCATGCGTAGTAAAATAAAGGAGAGTAATGGAGGGAGGTGGGATAAACGCAACGTAAGAGTAAGAGTGTAAAAATATATATATATGGGGAATGAGATATTGACTTGAGTATGACCAAGCAATATAATAAGTAATATCGTGTGAGAGACCACGATAAAAGTTTGAAAGAACGTTAGAAGAAATCTTAATCTAAAATCCCATTTTTGGATGATGTAGAAATCAGGTCTGATTTAAGACAGACCTAAAGAGATAGATTTAAGTTCTGTGAGGAGCATTTTTAGAGGGTAAGACGAGTCTTAGAGAAAAAGATCATTGGAGATTTCATGTGACCGGTCAAGTTTGTCTGTTTGTTTTATGTGGTTTTGAAAGTATGATGACGTCATAGCTAAAGAAAAAATGTATGATAAATAAGAGGTGTGAAGTTGAGGAAAAGAAAGTGATAGTTTTAATTGTATTTGATGGTTGGTCTTTAGCAAGATTAAAGTAACACTGTGATTAAACGGGATTGGAGCTTGCAACGATTGGTGCTCGCTGATATTGTTCTCTTGAAACGTGCTTTAAACCTGTGATCAGAAGAAAACAAGCGTTAAATAAGTTAAGAATAGACTAATTGAGAATAGAGGATGTTACTCCATTAGTGCATCTCTGCAAGCAGTTGCCGCAACATGCACCTAAACTTAGACAATACAGTGCAGAATGGGTTAAAGGAACCGCAGACAAAATGTTTATGCTGCGGCCACAAGGCGGATCACTATCGAAAGGCAGTCTTGCAGCATATGACGACATATTTGCATGCAGCATACACTGGGAAGAAGCTAGACAAGTGCGTAGAGGTCTTAGAGCTTTGGAAAATGTATCAACAAGAGAAAGATGAGGAGCCTCCTTTAGATTGGATACTTAATGTATGCAAGGAGGGGGTTGAAGAGCCCACTGCTCCACCCACCCTGTCAGAAATAGAAGACGAGAGTAAGAAAGACAATGGGTTATACCCATTAAGGGAACTTAAAGCAGCGGCAGGTATAGCAACCCGGCTTATGAGTCACCTGCACAAAGTAGTGACAAAGGCCAGAGAAGAATATCGAAAAAGATGTTATCTCTAAAGTCCCGAGAGACAAATCGAGACGCGATAAGGAAAGATGTGATCAACCACATACATCTCTAGATATAGGACGAGAGATAAAGAGATGGAATGGAGAAAGAGATAAAACTGATGAGATAGCGGTTTTACAGAACACATGAATTTTGCTTAAACTTGATGGTAAAGGCATTGAGGACGTAAGACAAAGGAGAGATCAAGATGAGCAAGATTAAAAAGACAAAGGGAAGAACTATTGAAAGACGAAGGAGTGAAAAGAAAAGAAAGGCAGGAACGAGAGCATTTCTATCAAGACGAGCAGGCTAAAAAACAAGAGAAAGCAGAAGAGCAAAGAAAATGCGACAATAGACAAAGAACAGCTGATGAGCAAGAGAGGCTTGAAAGAAAAAGAATGGAAGAGGAAGAGGAGAAGTTAAGAGAAAAAAGAATGAAAAGACGGGCAAATGAAAGAGGGGATATGAAAAAGAAAGAGGAAGACAGAGTGAGAGAGGAAGCTAGAAAGCGAAGAGAATTTGACGATGATATGGAACATAAAAGAAGACAGAGAGCACGCAATCTCAATTACAAAGAAAAGGAGGTAAGAAATATTGATCCAAAAGTAGCATGGGAAGATATAGAGAAATTTTTCCCAGAATACGAGTCATTACCATGCCCGTCACAAGCAAATCTAGAAGACGAGTTTGACTCGAGGAGCATTGGGGAAGCGATCAATAAAGTATACCATACTGAGAGGTCAGAAAGAGCCAAGGAGGAAGGGATAAAATGACCATCTCTAGAGCACTTAGTTGTATCACACAGAGGAAGCCTCATGTAGTGCGAGACATAAGGAGCTGTCTTTAGATATACTGACTCTGAATAAAGATGACAAGGAGAGAAGTTGCATGAGTTGGGCACAAGAAATATCAGACGAAGAAAGGGAAGCCCCCTTCAGCACCCCGACAGCTGGACGCCCCTCCACTTCAGATAAATGCAGTACCCTCGCATTGTGTGGATGACCTACAACCTTCCCTTTACTCCTACTGTTTAAAACTTTTCTTTTGACACACTTGCTGGAATAACGTAAAGCTTCTTACTTTTTACTATTCACAAGAAACAACACAGGATCTTGTGCCGATGATTTATCAGGCTAACTCATATTTGTGTCCTCTACTGACACTGGTCTTGGAAGCTAGCAGATAAGAATTTGATTTATCCTATTAAAGGTACCATATCTGCAAGATCCTGTGTTTTTCTGCTTCTTTTAAAACACAGAGATGCGCTTCATATAATCCTAAAAGTAAATCCCACATAACATCTCTCTCACTCCGGCAGAAACAGATTTTGCCATAACAAATAGAATGGAAGCAAAGAACATCAGTCAAGCATGACCACCCCAACCCCACATGCCCAGACAGTACAGTATGGGTAGGAGCACTGTATGCTCCCCCCACGCCCCACAAAAAAGGCAAATAATAGGTAACAGTGTTAAGCTTCCCTCAGGCATCAACGTGTACAACACCAGAGTGGAATTACTTGTTGCCTTAAGAAACAGAAGCAACACGGGATACAGAAGTGCACATTTCCTTCTCACATAGATGGTATAGCATCTGCTGCAATTTTGCAAGCCTCTCCCACTGAGAACAGCGGCAGCAGTACAACTTTCCTCGTCTCATGCACACAGAAGAGAAAACAGCATGAGCATCACTGCAATAAGCCCCCCCCCTGCAAATAGAACAGGCACGGGATGTGCAACCACTATGCAACTTTCCCTCAGTTAGATACCTTCAGTAGTGGCTAGTTAATTTTTAAAGCGAACATAAACATAAAAGCAAACTAAAAATAGACATACAATTCCATTAAAAGGGTAACAAAAATATAGAACTGTTAAGAAGCATTTTACAAAAACTGAAATTATTGCCAACAATAAGGCAATTCCTATGCTGCCACAAGTACCAAACAGACCATTTCTCGTTTGCTTCGGAGGGAGCAGCAAAGAACCATGCCAAAGATCATCACGATGCCAATCCCAACGCCAACTGCTCCAATTATGTAGAACTTTGAGTTAAAAATCTCTTTGATCGCTGTTGGGCAAGTCTATATGGTAACAGAACGTATTACGACTTTCTGTGGAGGGCAAGTGTCTGTGAGAAGTGAATCAAAAACTCCAGTTGTCCCGCAACAGTTCAGTGCCAATTGAAGTCCTTTCAAAGTCTCCTTTAGGGCCTTGTCCTTACCTTGTGATGCCCTATACTGGTTAAACGTATCCATGCAAAATGTCTTCACTTCTTGAACAACTTTGCCTTTGTTGGCAAAGCCCCAAATGCCAGCTGCTATTTCAATCGCAAAGATAACTAGCAGGAAGGCAAAATAAAAAGCCAAGCATGCATTGAGACTCCTGAATTGCGCCGCAGCACCCCAAGAACCAACCAGCACCATCAGTGCACCTGCACCTATGAGTATGTATGCTCCACTATAGAATGAGGTGGGGTTGTTATCTTGCTCAAAAATTGTTTTGGTTTGGTTGTCGAATCGAAGCCATAGACCAATGGCAAGGACTGCAGTCCTGCAAAACCAAAAGATGAAATGAAAGCCAAAGAGCAGCTACTTTATGCACTTTGTTCATCTTTTGACAGGCCTTGTGGTGAGTGGCTTGGGTCAGCGAGGGCGAGAAATGATGAACCTCGTTCTGCTTCTGCAAAGAAGTGGTAGGCACACCTTGTAACAGAGCTGCGCAATGGATGGCGATGCCTAGCTCGAGCCACATGACTCACCTGAGCGTGTCTGTATATTCCCAGCTAAGCTACTGGAGTGGACATAAATGTTTTTCCTGACCGGAACAATCACAGATGTTTCAGGGTTCATCCAAGAAATGTAGTAAAATAATGCATTAAAATGGTGTCATGTATGACACTGGTTACGGTTGTGAAAAGCCATAGAATTTACCATGAGTTCTTTGGATGCTCACATTCAATATTTCAATAAAATCCAGGTTACCACAGTACGTACACAGGAGCATTTTGCAACACATTTTCATGCTGGCCATCCCCAAACAAAGCCGTGTGCCTTTGCTACAGTATATGTCCCCACTGGCAACATATAGCATGTTTTCATACATTTTGTGCCCAAAAAATGTCATCAGGACTGTCTCAACAATATTTGCCATCATTGGCACTGTATAATACATGTTCATCCCGGAAGAGCCCAAAGAATATTATGTGGCTGGTCACAATGGCATATGACTCTGCCATGCTGCTTTTGCCCAAAGCATATCACAGTCACAACAATATAGGCTAGTTTTGTCCCCTTATGTTGCTTGTGCTCAAAGAATATCACAAGGGCAGTCAGAACAATACATGCAAGTGCTGCCCCCTTATGTACAGTGAGTGACTGGACAGTTGTTTTTAAAAAGCAAAATGAACACGATCTGATCGGCGAGGTCCAGATGCAGCCAGGACACCATGTGACAGTGGGGCTGCTCTTGGAAAGAGATGCCGTGCAGAGGACTATGCATATTGGATGGTTTGCACCGCACACCTCAGCATTGGCTTGGTGCACTTTTTGTCATATGTCTGCGGCCCAATAGAATTGTTTCTAACTTGATATTGAAGCTTATTAGGAATGTTCGTTTCACACTTCATTATGTGTGGTCTTAGCCAGCTCATCCATGCTTACTTTTGAGGCTATATTGGTTAAGTTAAAATTGTATTGGCTCTGCCCCTTCATTTAGCCATATGAGCTGCTTTGAGATATTAAGATAAAAGCACACAAGGGGGCGTGGCTAACCGCCATGTAGGAGAGACGTGTTCGGTGCAGCTCCGTGTGATACGTTTAACGATCCGCCGCCAACTACTGCTTTTTTCGACTACAAACATCTGAAAACCGCACACAAGCCGTGCGAAAGGCTGATCCGCCCACTGTCGAAGTTTGGAAGCCCTGCGTCCCTCCATTGGCCCGCAACGTCGAAAAGAAAAGAACGCCATGCGGACACAGAAAATGGCGGCCATTGTGAGTCCCGGCCCGACGCTGTAAGCAGAGCACTGCGACCGACCCCAAAGGAGCTCGCCGAGGACCTGGGCGCCCGACCAATGGTGATCTGAAGAGGGCTGCCTGCACCAGCGGGGCCCGGACCTGCACGCCCGAGCCCCAGGCCGTCGGAGGGGGAGTCGGAACGGCCTCGGAGGAAATCGGACTGAGGCGGCAGCGGTGGCCTCCGCTGGGATCCGCACTCCCGGAACCACGAAGGAAAGCGGTAAGGAGTCGGAGGGGGGGAGCGCCTGGCGCGGCCTTTACTACACTCCCACTGGACCCGAGGCAGGGGCCTCGAAGCCGAACTGTACCCAGCCACCCTGCCAAGCAGCTGAGGCGCCCACACTCCGCTGACATTGCCCGGTGGGCCGATGACCCACATCTCATTGGCACCCTGAGCAAGGCCTAAGGACAACCAGTGCACGAACACGTCCACCGGGAGACAGGCCCCTTGGAGCGTGAAAGCTTCCCCCCACACTAGCCGGCAGAACCGGCCCCGACGACACATGCAGGACTACCCATTCCGTGCATCCCTCGCACGACAGCAGACCATCGGTACAACCAGAGGCTACACACCGCACAGTGCCTGCCGAGGACTGGGGGGCCTCGCGGCGGGGACACAACCACCAAGGGCGCCCGAAGCAAACACCGTCAGACCACCATGGAGTCCTTTGCGGCCGCTGAAGCGACTGGGCCCGAGGCGGCTCCCGCCACTGGAGAGGCGCCAAGCGCTGAGACGCCGGAGCCGGCCAACTCCCAGCTACTAGAGGCCATCATGACACTTCAGAAGACCATGGAGAACAAAATAGACGCGGTCGCCATTGACCTGAACTTACTGCGACAGGATGTGTGCTCCATCGCCAGCAGAACGGACGCCCTGGAGATCCAAGTTCGAGACAACACTGAATCCAAAACACAGCTTTTAAAGGAAGTGGACATTTTGGAGCAAAAGGTGAAGAACCTGGAAGACAGGGCCGATGAGGCCGAAGGACGGGCCCGTAGAAATAACATTAGAATCATCGGCCTGCCCTAGGGCATCGAGGGCAACGACCCCACTAATTACATCGGGGACCTCCTCATACACGAAATTGGAGCCGGAAAACTGTCACAGGGCTTCACCATAGAAAGGGCCCACCGCTCCCTAGCCAGACGGCCCCCTCCGGGGAACCCACCCAGACCTATAATAGCCAAAGTCCTCAACTACAAGGACAGGGAAACCATCTTGGCCTTCTCCAGAATGGGTGGCTCTATACAGAGGGACGCTGCAAAGATCGCAATATACCCCGATTACACCCTGCAGGTTCAAAGGAGTAGGGCCCAGTTCCACCACACCAAAGCCAGACTCAAGAACGCAGGCCTGCGCTATTTACTCCTCTACCCGGCTAGACTGAAAGTCCTGCGCAACAACAAGGCACACTTATTCGATACCCCCGCAGAGGCCTGCAAATGGATGGACAGAGAACAGATCCCAGACATTGAACTGAAGCAACGCAGGCCCTAGCCGCCCGCAGCGATGGTCCCTTCCTCACTTCTCATGGGTAGCACTCATCAATCACACAGAAACACGCCAGCAAAGGCGGTGACACCGATGGTACAGGAGCGGCGCCAGACACGGCGTACCTCTTGATAATATCCCCGGAGGCAACCCCTCCCCTACCCCCAGGCTAGTTTGGGTGAGTTCACCCGCCCGTAGGGCACCGGGAGACCCAGGTCCGATGGGGCAGAAACGGGAAAGTCAGAGCAAGGGTAACATCGCTAGACATGTTGTGTTTAAAGTTAAGTTAGACGTTATTATTCATGGGGGTCAGAACCCCAAGTTGGGATTTCAGTTTAAGTTCTCCACACGCCAGACCGGTACCACGCGCAACGGAATCGCCACCAGGCTGACCAAGTTTGTTAAATACCTCAACCTCAGGCTGCCCACAGCCCCACGACCACATCCAGACTATGGCTGACAAGATCAGAGTCATGTCCTGGAACGTCAGGGGACTAAATAGCTACATCAAACAGCGCCGCATCCACGCCTACATGAAACGCCAGAGAGTTGGAATCGCCCTCCTTCAGGAGACCCACCTAAGCGCCCCCAAGCTAGCAGCGCTGGCCAAAGTCTGGAGAGGTACCCTGGTGGGCTCCTCGTACTCCACATACTCCAGAGGAGTCTTGATATGGATTGCCCCCTCCGTCCCTGTCTCGCTGACCCACACCAAAACGGACAATGAAGGCAGAATGGCCCTGGTACAGGGCACCATAGAAGGGCGTGATATACGCCTGATCTGCACCTACGCCCCGAATCATGATGCAACTGTCTTCTTCCGCTCGCTGTACACCCGGCTGTCCCCGAGTAACGAATGCATAACAATATGGGGGGGCGATAACAACTGCACCTTAGACCCTCGCGTAGACAGATCGGATAGTAAGCATGGCGACCCCTCCCCGCACGCCAGAATACTGAACGCCCTCATGCAGCAATACGCCCTGAAAGACTTGTGGAGAGCACAAAACCCCGAAACCAGAGGCTACTCCTCTTACTCCCCCCCCACATAAGGTTCACACCAGAATAGACTGTTTGTTCGTTAGTGAAGAGCATGCTGCCAGATTTGAGGACACGCAGTACCTGGCCAGAGTGCTATCGGACCACTCCCCCCTGATGACCTCATGGGCGATCACAGCCCCTAGACCCCCCATCCCGACATGGAAACTGAGAAGCGAAGCGCTACTAGACAAAGCCTTTCACGAACAAATCAGGGAGGGCACCACACACTACTGGCAAACCAACATTGATTGTGTCCAACACATAAGTACAGCATGGGAAGCCTATAAAGTGGTAACAAGGGGGGAAATGATAGCCGCCGCTGGAGGGGCCCTAAAACCCATCACGTCCCAACTAGCGCACACCGAAGCCGAACTCCAAGCCCTTGAAGCAACACCATCCCCTGACCCTGCCCATATGCACAAATTGATCGAACTCAAACAAACATGCCTGACACACTGGGGACACTGGGGAAACTAAGCTATACCAAATACACTGAAAGGAACCATGCCCTAGGCGATAAACCCGGGAAACTACTTGCGTGGCTTTACAAGCGGGAAACCCCCAGGCACCCCATCTGCTCTATCCGTAACATAGATGGCCTGACCTTCCACACGCAAGTGGGGATCAATGCAGCATTCAAGGAATATTACCAAACCCTCTATTCCGATCCCGCCCCGCCCCCAGACTCCGAAATTGAAGATGTCCTGGACATCATCAGGCTTCCTTACCTGGAAGACCACCTGGCAGATCCCCTCGGAAGCCCTGTCACCCCAGACGAGGTCATGGCCACCATCAGATCACTACCCTCTGGGAAAATGCCGGGACCAGATGGTCTCCCAGGCGAATTTTATAAAGCCTACGAGGACATACTAGCCCCCCTATTGTCCAAAGTATACAACGAGGCGTACGAAAAAGGCCACCTCCCCGACTCCATGGCTGAAGCCACCATCATCCCTTTACTCAAACCCGACAAAGATAGCACTGACTGCGGCTCGTATCGTCCCTTGTCCATGCTAAACGTAGATAACAAAATCCTCACAGCACTACTGGCCAGAAGGCTTCAAGCAGCCATCCCACACCTCATACACCAGGATCAAACGAGTTACGTGCAGGGCCGTTCCATCTCAGAGAACCTGCGCAGGCTGCATCACGTCATACACAGCACAAATAGCATACCTGGCAAATACGCAGTTGCGTCCCTCGACGACTCTAAGGCCTTTGATTCGGTCCGATGGAAATGGCTCTACGCCGCCCTATCCAAGATGGGGATCGGTCCGGCTTTCATGAATTGGGTCAAACTCATCTACACCAATCCCACCGCCAGAGTGCGAACCAATAACACCTTTTCAGAAAAATGGAGCCTGGCCAGAGGCACCCGGCAAGGGTGCCTCCTATCCCCTTTGCTCTACATCTTAGCGATCGAACCAGTGGAGGCATACCTCAGGCAGGAGTACGGAGACGGGGGTATAATGATAAATGGAGTGAACCAACCACCTCGTTTCCATGTACGCGGACGACATGCTCCTCTACTTAAAAGATCCCGAACACATCCTCCCCTACATTCTTGAAACCCTAGATGGGTTCCACAGATGCACCGGGATCCAGATCAATCACAGTAAATCTTGCCTATTCCCCCTGGCTGCCCTTAGCGAGACCAAGAAAGAACACCTCCCCCCTCTAGCCCTCAAATGGGAACCCACCACATTCAAATACCTGGGCGTTATGATCCACCGCGACCCCGTAGCCGAACACGCACTAAACACCGGCAGGGCAAAGGAGGGCCTGGCTAAATCAATTGACTTCTGATGCAAGCTGCCCCTCTCGATGGCTGGTAGGGCGGGACTCCTTAAAATGGTGGCACTCCCGCGCCTCCTACACTTCTTCACCAATGTCCCTTACAATATCCCGCAACATTTCTTCAGAGACTTGAATAAACTTTGTAGGAAACTTCTATGGCGGGAAGGAAGGCACAGAGTCGCCCTAGACATAACACAGAGACCGTACGATAAAGGAGGCCTAAAAACCCCCAACTTTGAGCTCTACTATATAGCAGCCCAGCTCAAGCACGTGATTCAGTGGATGGCTGATGACGCCTCAATGGACACACGCCTCTTACAGCCCCCAGACGCACCCTGGTTGCTCAGGGACCTTCTCTGGATCAAACCAGCGCCAAAAACGCATAATACACACCTAATCCGCCTGGGCACCCAGATCTGGAATCGGGCCTGCAAATCGGTCAAGCTGACCGACCCTTACACCCCACAAATCCCAATAGCTGGCATCATGTCCACCAGACCAGAGGACCGAAAGGCGATCCGGAACATATGGGAACCCTCTGGTATCGGCACCCTGGGTGACCTGGTGGATGACCAGGGCATCCACACATTTCCTGAGCTGCATGAGTTGACAGGGGTCCCGCTGGGTCCGTTCCTTCTACACGGGGCGGTGTTGGAAAAGCTTAAGAAGCGATGGCCAGATGCAGAATCCCTCAGGGCCTGCATATTGGGCTCATACCCGCGAGGCAAAAAGAACAAGCCCCTTAACAGACTCAAGGATTTAATGTACATCCTGGCAAAAAGACGTATCGCCATGGCCAGGAAGCACCCCACAGCCCCTAGACTCATAACATGGTGGGAAGACCTCTGTAGATGGACTGTGGCTGAAACCGGGGCCTGGGAGCTGGCGCACCGACAACAAAAAATTGGCGACTCTGAGGACCTTTTACAGTGGATAGCCCTCACAGCAGCCCTGTTCCGCCCTAAAGAGGACAGCTCCTCAGGCGAGGACCTGGACAGCCCAGGCTCACCTTAGAGCAAACAGTAGACAGCCCAACGTCCCGGTCTGGGTTTGCATTGGGGGAGAGGGGAGGGGGGGGAGTTACTATTCACAAATAACTGATTACTATGTTGATGATGCTGGTTGTATTGTATTTTGAAAAAACAATAAATATATTTAAAAAAAAAAAAAGATAAAAGCACACAAGTGCCAAAGCGAATGAATGCGGAATTAATTGGGTTTGATGCCTCCAGGGGAGCTGCACTCAACATCAGCTGAAGTGTAAAAAGCCGCAACCCCAGCTGCCAGTGCCAGTAGCTACACAGAAAGCCTGTACACTTTCACAGCCTTGTTTGGGTGTGTTATATGGAAGTTGAGCCCTAACAGCGAGAAGACTCCTTTACAGAGGTCCTAAAGCGCTAGAAAGACGTGCTCAGTCATTGAAGGCATGTGGGCAACAGAGCGGAGGGAGGTTGAATGTACAAGGGTAAACATCTCCCTCCTACTAACTCACCTGATCATAGATAGAAGGCCAAGGTAGTAACTCCATGGCTCTGCTCTATTTTCCTAGTCCTGCCCGCTGCACCCTCATTCAATGAAACAAAAATGTGTTCTGGGGTTTGGACTTGGTTAATGCCAACTGGACGTAAGCAGCACCAAATAGGCTGTAAATGAGCACTGTCAGCCTGCAATCCACAAACTTCCTCGGCTCCAATTTGTTCTTTCTCTACTCTATCCCAGTTTGGCTATTGCTGATCCCAAAACCGAGAAGCAGGACAACAATTACAAAACAATAGAGCACCTCACCTGCCTGTGCATGCGTATGAGTCTCTCTCGGACAGGGCTGCTGCCCGCCACCCACACCCCACGAAGGCAAGCTACAGCTAGTGCTTGGCAGGGCAGGCCACGGATGGTCAAGAAGAACATTCGCACAAGCCTCATGAGGGCATATGCAGTGCTAATACGCAGGTGCGGCCTGAGGTCCTGCACATGGCACAATGCCACAACCACATCTCGACCAGAACCCCACTGTGCCTGCTGCGCTGCCCACTGCTGCAGACAGTGCAGAGAGTGCTGTCTTCAAGTAGTTGAGATGACTTGAGAGAGAATAATAAATGTACTCATACAAAAAGTGTGTAAGTTGTTATTGCCTTCGGCTGCATTTGCCGCTCTAACATTTTCACATTCTAGGCAAGCAGCTAGCCTTGCCTAGTGGTAGCACCGGCCCAGAGTAGAAAGAATCAGAACATTTGGATGGAGGCCGAGGCCAAACACCACCAACAAAAGAGAAAGAATAAAAGACATTTGAACTACAGCAGTAAGCCTGGGGCCTGATAGAGCACAGAGAACTCTTTGGGTGCGGGTCTAGCCAATATAAGGGCAGAGTAATGCTTTCCTTCGCTGAGTTTATGTTATCTTTTTGTAATAATTGTGTGGCAGATGTTAGGTTAGATTAGATTTGAACAGAGGACATAATTTTTGTAAGACATCCTGACAAGCACTAGCTTTTTGCTTTCTCTGGAGATTAGGGAACTCATCTAGAAATAAGGATGAGGAAGCATTCTTTCCTTTAATACAAATACTGCATTGCAAACATGTCTTCTTGTCCGTCTCCTATGACTGAATTACCACAGAATACAGGTGTGGTAATTACACAACTGTTGAAAGTAAAATTGACATATGAAATATCGATCACTAAGGTGAACGAACTGGCATCACTCCAGTGATTGGATATATTTTCATAGTTGGCAAAAATTCAGTCATACATATGAAATCTGCTCTCTATTGAGCAAAGATGGGCCTTTGCAATTTCAAAATTTAACAATCCAGACGTTAAGGCTGTGGGGCAAAATTTGGAATTGAAAATTGCATGTACTCCCCTTGCCCATGGCTGCATTATAATAGTGAGGAGGTACTGCAAAGTGCCATGTTTAAACACTGTTTATTGTTTGCGCTAGGTGAGGCTTCAGGCTTTACTGTGCATATCGTTGCGTTGACAGCTCTTTGCCTAGAGTGCAGCTATGCTCGCCTTCACATATTTTGCTCTGACATGTTTCCCTTTGGCATATGTAAGCATGTTTTAGGCTCCCATTTTCTTAGGAAAAGCAGCATTTGTAAATGGAATTCATCCTACTGTAAGCATTCTCCCCGGCCTCAGAACACGTGTGAATCTTTGAGGAGTATATTCACCTTTACTAAATGTATTACGCTAGGCTGTCCTCCTTTATAACACTCTCTAACATGAAAGAACACAGCGGTATCAAAGACTTGTATAGTGGGGCTTTGTTTCCATGCTAGCGTCATTGTTTATATATGATTCCGTGCCCTGCTTAGACCATAACTTCCATTGAAATGTATGTGTTTCTTTTGTTATAAGAGAATAGTACATGGAGGGAGGGGGTTCTCACTTGCGCCGAAGTCTTACACTGCAGTTGGTTTCTTATTATTCTGCTTTTGCTTTTTCTAATGAATTGTTCGCTAATCCATCAGAACAGTCAGCGGTTATTTTTCAACGACAAGTTCCAAAAGAGAAAACTGAGACAAGTTGAAGATAATACATGCTCCTTCATCTCAGCCAACAAGAATATCTTTTCCACATTTCCAATTTTTGTCCCAGGTAACAGCATTGTTCTGGACAGGGGTGGACTGGGAACCAAAAGAGGTCCCTGAAATTAATGTTCACAGTGGCCCCATAGTACACATTCTGAGCAAACCCAACCCTTTTCCTAGGAGAATAAAATAGGTTACCACACAAAAGAGGTCCAGGGTGCACAGGCCTACCGGGATATTTCCAGAGTTCCCCATAGGCCAGTCCACCCCTGGTTCTGGATATTAAAGGAGTGTGTAGTTCGCAACCGTAGAGAACTGACAACATTCCTTCTGTGTGACAGAGTCCCAGAGGTTACCAGTTAAGTGACACTATGTGTGACGCTATGAAGATTAGAAAGGGAAGCTTGATGCCTGGATAATATGTGCCGTCCGAAGAATGCACGGACCTCCATGGTCTTTCATGGGACCAAAAAAGTCTATCAAAAAACTTCAACCGAATCTCGTGCTCAAAAGAGGCCCACGCAAGTTCTGAAGAAAAGGAAAGGAGACAGTCAATTGGCCGTGTTGCATGTACCATACATGTTAGTTTATAAAGCCAAGACGCAAGAGGGTGCATACTGTTGGGCTGCGGTCTAGATTTAATCGCTGGCAGTGCAGTATCATATTATCACTGCAATCATTAGTTTGCTGTTGAAACGGCCTTTTAATTGTCTCGGGCGGATAGCTCAGAGGCAACATGCTCGCCTTAGAAGCAAGACGACACGGAGCAACACAGGTTTGAGCCCCGGGTCTGTGCTTAGAAACCTCTTGGCACGTTATAAATAACCAATAGGAATTGTGACAGGTGTTTCTTTTGGGCACAGAGGCATTGCCCCTTTGTGAAGTTATCTATTTATTGCATGTCCTTTTTGTATGCATAGGTCTTTTGGGTGAATGCTAAATAAAATTGAGTTGAAATTGATATTGCAATTGAATCAACCACTTCTAATCCTATTAGTGACCCCAGGGTGCGTCTCAAATTCCCTCTGCGACCCTCCAGACGGTCCTGCACGCACTTGCAACTACCAAAGCACGTGCCACCTTTACTCTAACAGTCTATCATTAAAGGTTTCATTGGCAAACTGAGCTCCTCTGCGTGCCAATTCGACCTCTCAATAATCCCCTGTAAACCCGCAAACGGGGATAAAATGGCGACAGAACACATTCGCGTTTGCCTCGCTGACGCACGACGCGTAAATCAAAAACACTTAGGGATTCGGCCTCGATCAGGCCAGTTTCCCCAACTCTTGGCCCGTCAGACATAACACACTAGCAGCAACCCAACAATCTCCATAAAATGGGACACAGAAAAGCAAGAAGGCCTCATGTTAACACAGATTACAGGACAGGATCTCTGCTTCCAGCCCGACCACAGACTGGAACTGTACCCTTTCAGCCTAGCCTTAAACTCCAACAACACGAAGCTTTGTAAAGCCCTCAAATGACCACCACGCACCCTGAGTAATTTACTCTTCTTTCAATCTCATGGCGCTTTAACCACACGCAGGGTGACCAGACGTCCCTGCTTTGCCAGGTCTGTCCCCGAATTGGGTGCTCTGTCCTCCTTTGTCAAGATTATATTTCCATTGGAAACTGAAGTGGTTTTTGGTAGTAGGTCTTCATAGCTGGCTGGCATGCAGGAATGCACAATCTCGCACAGAAGAAATGCTACATTTTACAACTTAAAATAGTGTTCGTTTGTGATAAATTAGGGATTCATTAATTATTTATTTGCCGCTACTGAAACCTTGACAGCCACTTTCAAGAGTTAGTCCTACTTTTATGTTAGGTTTTTACTTTTTAAATCTGTTCACACTACGCACATGGCAGCTTTGGCTGCTAGCACCACCCCCAGTATATTAACATGAGCAAACGGCTCGGAGTGCGGTCCGCTACATCTCAAGTCTTATCACAAACCCTTAACGCACTTCCAGAGCGTGGGCTGCCTCAATCTCTGGGCATTGGCATCATGTTGGGTATTTCCCTCCAGATAAATCATATACCCAAATATTACCGGTACAGACCCCCACCGTAAACCATATTAGCACGAAGGACTTCCAGCCGGCAGTAGTCAATGCAACATGTTTCATGTTTGCCTCTCCCTCTCACCCACCTAGCCCTTCCCCCTTTTAGCTTTGGCTGTTCGGTTGTGCTTTAACGCCACCTATAAGCCAAAGCGTTTGTATTCCGAGTACAGGTACGAAGAAATGGCATATGAGGAGGGATACAAAACTTGTGGGTGTTGTTTGGTTGTGTACCCAATCATCGACTGCCCATGGCCATGTTTATCCCTGTGGCCAATCACACCCGTTTCCTGCCCCCCCCCCCCCCCCCCCGCCCAAAACACATCCTCCCAGTATCTCTTTGAGATAGGTTTATCAAGCCTTGCTATTGAACTTGTGCTGGAAGTGCCCAACTGTGTTTTTTTAAAACAGTCTTTTCAAAGTTAGTGACTCAATTGGAGCTGACCTGTAAAGGCACTGCTGTTTTAATACAAATATCTTAACCAGGTCTGCCTTCAGCCACTTGATTGAAAAGCACTGTATGTGTCCTTCACTGAAGTCCTGTTAAAAACAAGCATGGCAAAGCCAACAGTTTTGGCTTGTGTTAAATTATTAGACACTTTCCAGGCGCTGCTTTTATATGCCCAGTGATTCAGACCATTTTGCAGCTGCCACCATAGATGGGCAGTTAATACCACTGCGGCAGTGCCAGGCAAATACCTTCCCCTTGCCTGCACAAAAGCTGAACTGGCGGCAATACCAAAGCTTGTTTCAGTAGCGTCACGCCCCTTCAGAGTGTAGCGCTGCCGGGTTTATGAGACTCAGTCGAGTCTTTGAGGGTCTTTCAGATTGCATATGATCTGCTCTACTCACCTGCGAAGTTGTCAGGACTTCAGTACACACATCAAAGCTCCTTGCTATGCACTTTCACAAGTCAGGTGCTGCCCAACAGGCAGCAATTCATTGGAAGCGACTCAAAGCCCAAATTCACTTTCAGCGACCCCTTTATGTTGTGCCGACTCAAATCGTCACTCTGTGACGTGCTTAATGTCTTTCAAAGCCAAAATGTTGGTTAAATCGTGAAATAAAGGAAAACGAAATAATTACGAACCTGTTCGTTTTTCTGCGTGTTCAATGTTTAACCATGGAAGGATGAAATACAATGGGCCTCATTACGAGTTTAGCGGTATTCCGATGGTAAATTTTCCAAAATACCACCAAATTCCATTACTGTTACTGCCACTTGGTATTACATAGGACTCTATGCAGATTTTTAGTGGTATTACCGCATGCGGAAATTACTGTGCGGTAAATCCACCAATAAATGGAGGCAAAGTGATATGATAGGTTATTTATAACTTGCTTAATACCCAGAGGTTTCTAAGCGCGGACCTGGGGATCGAACCAGTGTTGCTCGGTGTCATCTTGCTTCCAAAGTGGCAGAATTATCTCCAACAAGAAGCTGGAGGTGAATCTGCCACCTTTCCTGTGAAAATCAGTGGATTTACTGTGCCTTAATTCTGCCGGCGGTAAATCTACCAAAAACGCTGAAGTTGGCGGTGTGGAATTACCGCCACTTTTTCCTGCACCGCCAAACTTGTAATGAAGCCCATCAATAATATGTGCTCTTCAGATTGGAAACAGATTTCTTTTATTTATGTATTTGAATTTATAAAGCGCACAGCGGCCCTTAGGCATCGTGGCGCTGTTACAGAAAGCTTACTTGGTTCCAGTATGAGCACAAATACACAGTCAGTAAAAAACAGAATGGGGTTCCTTGGTTACAGTGGAACAAGATAAAATGACGGACACAAAAATTACAGAGAAGCAGGGGTACTTAAAAGAGAAGCATTTAGTGCTAACATCATTAACATTACATTGTTTAATTAGTTGAAGAGTGTGGTTTTCAGCCTTTTGCAGAAGGCTGTGTATGATGTTTAATTTCTGAGTGCTGCAGGCAGAGCATTCGACTTTTTTGGTGCGAGGTGTTGGAAACTAGAGCCTCCTGCTTTGGTTCTTTTGAAGGAGGGGGCGTAGATCTGGTTGGAGTAGAGGGTCCTGATGGGTCTGGATGATGTGATGGGAGTGATCGTTTCTAAAAGATAGGGAGGGGCAGTCTGTGAGAGGCACTTGTGTGTGATGGCCATTGATTTCAAAAGGATGCGCTCTTTAACTGGCAACCAGTGCACCTCTCGCCTTGCTTGGGAGATGTGTTCCCTTTTGGGGATGCTCAACGCTGCCCTGAGGGCGTTCTTTTGCGTGACTTGTAGTCTATGAAGGTTTTTAGCAGAAGTTCCCAAGAAGAGAGCAATACAGTAGTTGAGTTTGGCACCGACTGTGGCCCTCGCTATTGTGAGGCAGTTTTTGGGAGATAGGTAGGGTTTAACCACGTTTATGATTTTAGATGTGAGTGCTGCTGAGGAGGCAATGGCACTGGCTTGGCGTGACATGGTCAGGGAGGAATCAAGAAACACCCCAAGTGTTTTAACTGCCGGAGATACAGAGGTAGGTGTGTTGTCAATGTTAAAGGTCATGTATTTGTGGTCGAGTTTATTGAGCGTCTCTTTGGTGCCTACTAGAAGGATCTGTGTTTCTTCTCCAGTGAGGCGTTTGCTGCCACCCACGTCTGTATGGCTGCATAAATGCTGGCCAGTGCAGCTGAGTCTTGTTCATAGGAACCTGTTAGGGGTAATACGACTTGGGTGTCATCGGCATAGTTTGTGTAAGTTATGCCACGACGGTCCAGGTCGTTAAAGAGTGGCAGGGTAAAGATGCTTTATAGAGTTGGTGCAGTGCATGAACCATGCATGACTCCACATTGTATGGTGGTGGGTATTGCACAAGCTGTTTCCGAGAAGACCCTCATGAGTCTCCCATTAAGGAAGGAAGAGATCCATGCTGTGGGTTCAGGAGAGAAGTTAGCATAATTTTTGAATTGTTTGCAGAGGATGCCATGGTTAACAAGATCAGACGTGGCCGATAGATCTAAGAGAAGGAGAACTGCTGGCTTTCCTGAGATCAAGTAAGGCCGATTCTGTCCCATGGCCCGGGCGGAAGCCTGATTGTCTCTTGCCCAGGATGTTATTGGATTCCAAAAATTGTTGTATTTGGATGTAAGCCATTTTATGCAGAATTTTCAGCAGGAACGGGCGGTGGTTATAGGTCTGTAGGTATTGGCTATTTCTGGGTCTAGTGAAGGTTTTTTCAGAAGAGGGCGGGCCCATGCTTCTACAAGGCATGCAGGGACAGAGTTAGAATTGAAAGAAGCATTGATGAAGGTTTTAATGAATGGGGCTAGTGTGTCTGCACATTCTTTGACCAGTTATGCTGGGCAGGTGTTGCCTTTGCAATTGGAAGGTCTGATTTTACGTAAGGTATCCAGTACTTCAGACTCGGTTACCTCCCTGAATGAGAATAGCTTTTTCTCTTTTGTGTTATAGCTAGGTGGCTGGGGGCCATCACATTGTATTTGGAGAGGTCCTTGTGATGTTGATTGATCTTTTTCTGCAAGAGTTCCACTTTGGTGATCAGCGCTGTTTGCGCACTGGTGCACCAGGCTTGGTCTCCAATAACATCATGTGATTTGGTAACTGGAGTGGACAGTTCCTTAAAGATGGCAAAGAGTTCTTTGGATGCAGAGGTAGCGTTAGAGATCCTGTTGTTCAATGAGGAGGCTTTAACAATGATAATGCCTTTTTTGTATTCTGTGGCTAAAGTTCTGTAAGCTCTTAGCGTGGCGTCATGCGGGGATCCTTGCCAATTGCTAAGGTCTTTATGTTTGAGTGTGCGTATTCTTTCAGTTCTGGAGAACCAGGAATTGGAATGTTTTATTTTTTGGGCTTGTTTGCACTTTCTAGCGGTGCAATGATGTCAATAGCTGTTTTGATCGTGGCATTGTAGATATCAGCCAACTCAGAAGGGTCTGATGAGAAGGGGTGCTTAAGTGCTGGAATATCTAGGAAGGGAAGGGTCCTTTCTTTGGTAAGATTCTGTGCACTTCTGGCAAGAGCAGGTTGGACAGGTATGCACGTTTTAGACGTGTTGGAGCTGGTTGGGATGAAGAAGTGGATCAGGTGGTGGTCCGTCCAAGGGGTAGGGGGTTAGAGCTGATATGATATCCACACTGCAGTTATGGTCTACTACCCAGTCTAGTGTGCGTCCTTCGCAGTGGGTGGAGGTGAAGATTTTTTGATGGAAGCCAAGTTCCTTTGATGCTTTAGCTAGGGCTTTTGACGGCTTGTCTTTGTAGTCATTAAAACCCAGATTGAAGTCCCCTAAAAGAACTGATTTCGTTGTGGTTTTCAGGTTTTCGCCCAGTAGATGGATTAGGTTATCTTGGAAGTTAGCTATGGGGCCTGGTGGGCGATAGGCTATGTGCATAATGATGGTAGTATTGGTAGAGATAGCAATCTCAACTGAGAAGGAGTCGAGAGGGAGTCAGAGATAACATACATCTCTGCGGCGGGTATTCAGCTCACTGAGCAATGTTAACATCATTGTGCTGAATGTTAAGGCACATGCTTACAAAACACCCCGTTTTACCCTCCTAATCAGCTCATGTGTTGGTCCCATCAATACGTTGTTTTTCCACTGGCTAATGTCCTTTTTCTATCACCACCTCTCCCCCAACCCTTCTTCTCTTATATCCACAGACCAATGCCTGATGACACCCTGGCTGGGTCACAATACACCACTTTTTGGAATATGCTCAGGCGCTATAAGACGGTTCTATGTGATATTTCTGCATTTTAAAGGCCGAACACAAAAAAGACTGATTTCTTTGCCTTTTTTGTGTGGCCTTTAAAATGCCGAAATATCACAGATTCCCCTCCCCCCTCAGAAGACGACACCGTTCCCACCCCCATTGTCCCCCATTGGTGCTCCTGTTAATGGGGGGGTGTTTAACCCCCTCACACCCTCCCGACTCCCCATTTCTTCACCCACCACCCCATTCCCAGCACAACACACACTTTCTCCCCAAACAGACACACACACACACACACACACCACATAAAAACACACTTACCTCATTTACTGCTCCTCTGCTGCGCACGCTTGTCTGCCCCTATGCGGGCTCTTGTGCGTCAGGGGCACGATGGTTTCATTTAGAAAGACCACTCTATGTGGTCACAGAGAGGTCTTTTTAAATCGATCTTTTTTTCCAATTATCTTAAAACTACTTTTTCACTTGATACCCTGTAAGACGACTAGGGTGATGATGGATACAATATTAATATTTATTAACATAGGTATTTATATGAAATACAACACTAATCAATCACTAAATGGTATTTGGAAGTATGCTTTTACACTGAGTTCTCAAATAGTTACTCATGGTGAATTATTTGAGCACATTGATTTTCACATATATGCAGTTGTTTCCCTTCTTTGTCCCTTCCTTGTATATGACATTGTAGTGTGAAGAACAACGCAGGTGCATTTTTAATTTGCATACTCTGTTGCATTGCCTCGTAATAGTTTTGCAGATATGCATTCTGTACTGTGCTCTTATGCACTTTCAAATTAACCTATACTTATTTTGCCTAACATGTTTCTAGAACGAAGTCGTATAAAATGTCAGGCTCGTTTACAATGTGGTTTAGTACATTTTAATTAGGAGTTATTAATCACAGAATGCTAGTTTTGCTTTTGAAAGAGAACTATGCAGAAATCATTGGATGTCGGTACAAACTAACAATGACATGCAACCACGTGCAGTCTACTGCTTGAATTGCAAAATGTGGAACAATGTACTTTTTTGATAGCCATTGAGGGACTAACGTGTTTTATGTCCTGTTCTCTACCATTGTGTTTTTGGGCCTTTCCTTTGTTTGGGGAAAGCATGAGGCAGGCCTAAAATGGCCGTTGTGAAAATACAAGCTCATCCTGAGCCCAGCCCTGCATCTTCTAGTGTGGTTTGTACTGTTTTAGACTGTTTCATAGCCCTAGATAGGCCAATACACAAAATGTGTGTCTGGACCGGGATGTTTGGCGGTTTTTAGGGATAGCCTGACTGGTTGGCTGGCAAAAGAATTGTGTGAGTGACCATGTATGTGACTGGAGGGCTGGCATAGGCCAGCCCATGAGTGAATGGGTATGTCTGAGGAGATACTGACCGTCCTTCAACTCCACTTGCCAGCCACACTACCCCTGTGTGACACTATAGCTCGGGCGGTTCAAAAATTCAAGTTGCAAGCTACTAGCCAGCCATAAAAATTCCCTCTTCTTCTCAATTATCCACATACACAAATCACACAATTTGAATCTCACCAAAAGTCAATCATCGATACGAGTACGAATTATGAGCCGTAACGTCACTTGTGCACATATTGCATATGCCGTGTGGCGATTAAGTATCCACCACTTGCTGCAGGCCTTTTGGAGCCTGTCCATGATGGGAGTCACCTCAGGGTAAAATCGGTAACGTTTTGATTCATTGACACAGAATCAAAATGGCCTCTCTTGTCAATTCTACATTTATATGTGACCGATTCCAAAAGGGTTGGAAGACGCATCTCTTCTAGACCATCTCATGGACCGATAATCTGCAGAACTTGCCCGACCCAGGCTGGGCCCCTACCTTTCTCTCTCCTGTGTTCCTTGCCTGTGGCCCTGCATATCACCTATCTCCTTAATCTTCCAAACTGAACCCTTTATATTGGATCCTTCCAATGGTAACCATATGAATGTATCCTACCTCCAGCGCTCATTACCGCTCTTATTAGTGCCCACTATTTGAAATCCAATGTATAGATACATACTGTATAGGGTGATGGCATGTTATTAGGGGCTATAACAACCGTTAATGCCCTCCCCACAAGAGACTCAGCTGAGGACCTAAATCAATGGCGAGGGCATTCACAGCTGGGATAGACTGAGCTGGAAGGGCAAGATGACTGTTAGCACATTCCACCCAAGGAAGGTAGAGTGCTCTTTCTCAAACAGGGAGGACAAACGAGAAACATTGGAATGTTGGCAAATAAGACTTCTACCAGTTGTTATGGCCCTCTGCCTCTGCATTGCCTGCAGTAGAAAAGCCAACATTGCAATGCTCTGTGGAAGATTAAACCCCATAGGGGACAACATAAAGCATTACCACACAGCCATCACGTGTTTGCAAGCGAAGTAAGCCTCAAACATAGCAACACAAATACTGACACAATGCCTGAGACTCTGGTGGGTGTTCTGAGGCTGCACCCTCACATGATTGTGGCGTATATCATATAATGGAGCTGTGAGATATAGAGCCTGGACTTCAGGGCCAAGGGGCGAGGGGCGCCTGGGGTACAAGAGATGAGCTAGCATTGCCGACATTCAAAGAGGGAGCAAAGGGTTGTTGGTCTTGTAAGGAGAGGAAGGAAACCTCAAAGGCCAGCTTTATTCGAGGCCGACCTTGAGCTCACAGGAAGGGCACAGCAGCCAACAGCAGGAGAAGCACTTAACAAAACAAAGGAAGGAATCCTTCTGTTGATCAGGGCAGGGTGTTAATGTGTGCGGGCTATAACCTACCTCAGGTGAAGCATATATATACACTGACATTCCTGCCAGGAACCGCTCAGCAGATGCCGGGAAATATAACGTGAGCGATTCCAAGAAAACTCGCCCCAAATGCCCCTAGTTAGGGGCTGCTCTCCCCTCCTCCGCGGTGAGCTCTATGCCACTTATTCTCATACGAGCCCATTTACACCCTCCCCATCTCTACCCTACATCGCCTCCAGTCCTGTGTGTGTCATGTATGCGTGCGCTTTAGCTGTTATCCTTTGTAAAGAAATATAAGTGTGGTTATTGAGTATTGTAAGTAATGACAAGGCATTTAGCCACATGTCTGTGCTTTGTATGTTCTGTTTTGTTATGATGTGTCGGCAAATAAATATTACATGAACTCCAAAATCCATTGTACTCAATAGGTTTCAATGGGGAGCGGGAAAAAACATGTGAAAAAAGGCTTGGCCCAAATGTAACTCTTTTCAACATGGAATTGTGGGGAAATCTGCAAGTCCGCAGTCCGGTTCCTTTAAGGTCAAACGTCAAGTGGGCTATTCTTTGGCGTTCGATTGGAATCTACCCCTAACTGTCAAGGCCTCCTGGGAACTGTAGTACCCATTACATTAATCAGACTTCTCAGTTCATTTCAATTCAAGTCAGTGGGCCTCATTACGAGGTTGGAGGTAGCCTTGCCGGTTTTACCGGCCAAGGCTACCTCCAAACCAGCAAGAAAATCCGGCACCCGCGAATGGGCAATAACCGGGGTACTCCGGCCCCGCCAGACCCGGTAATTGCCCTTTCGCGGGTGCTGGTAGATCCCCATTCCCATTGAGCCCAATAGGAATGGGGATGCCTGTAGCATCGGCACGGTTCATTACCGTGCCGGTGCTAGAGGCTTGCTGTGCTTGCGGGCGCCTTTCATTCCGCCAGGCCAGGCTTACCGGTACCGTTGTATCCAGACGGGCAACCCCGTAAGAAGCCCAGTATTTATTAGCATACCTTACATGGTAGGCGCAGCAATATCATTCTTCAGATTTCTCTGTTAACAAGCAAACAATACAAACAGTTCACAATTGTAGTGTCTAGACAGAACGCAGTCAGGACGCAGGAGTCGGAAGGTACAAAAGGTAAGTACCTTATTATAGTTACAGGGTATAGGCCCGAAGTAATGGTGAGAGACAACGTATAGGCATCCTTCCAGTAGCATCTCCCATCCTGAATCTGTAACTGTAGTCCCTGGAACCCTGAGGGAACCCAAGGTCCCAACCTGACCAACATTCCATGGCCAACACTACAATAATCAACATTTAATTAAAAAATAAATCCATAGAAACTAGCCCTTAAAAACAGCGGCAAACACACAGACAATAAAGACAAAAATCTAAACACATTCTGCACCAAAAAAGAAAGCTTAGATTATTGCAGGGTGCAATTTCTCTATTTGAGGGCCACGTCAACAAGCGCAGCAGGTACATAACTATTGGTGGCTGATGGACAGCACAGCCCCATCCCTAATTCCCAAGACCAAATCCTTGACTTAATCAAGAGGGGTTCAAGAAACAGGTTTCTCTGGGCATCATATTTGGGGCAACCGAGGATTCAATGGGTTGAACCATTGATTTTCCTCCAACCAACACTTTCTTTACAGATCTTCCCCATTCCTGTCTTTCCCCAATAATATGAGTGATCTCTTAGGCCAATCACATGAAATGCATTCTTGAGATAAACTTGACAGGTTATGAGTGTTTGGTAAAGTTGTCCAGGTTCACGGGTGTTTTTATTGCAGTTTTGCCGACCTTTTATTGAGTCTTAGATGAAAATGATATTGGTGAAATTGTACGAAAGGTGCTGGCAGATGTTCCCCAGAAGAGAGACATGAAGGGGTTAATACCAAGTGGCGTCCGCCAACGTTCGCCCTTATGTACTGTTGGGTCCCCTGAGTGCAATTTTAAACATTTCCAAAACAGAGTATAAAAGTGAAGAGCAAACCAGGCGGAATCGCTTTGAATTTCATTTTACATGGGGTGAAACAGTTAACCAAAGTGTCAAATTAAAGCGCAATGCTTTCACTACTTGGTTTACCTGTCAGGCCCATGTTCATCCCCTTTGAAGGCAGAGAAGGGGGAACAGAGTGGAATTAACATTTATTTATTTTATTTTATTTATTTATTGAGTTATTTGTAAGGCGCCTATACAACAAATGGTGTTTCAAGGCACCACAAGACAAAAAAGGGGGTAAGGGGGTGGACAAGGGAGAATGATACAATAATGGTCTGACTAGGCTTTGTGACATTCGGATCGTGCAAGTGAAGAACAAGAAGTGCGAGGGGGGCTGAGGGAAGTGCTGGACTGCGCAAAAAGTGAATGCTAAGGTGGGAAGGGAAAAGTGGGGAAGGGGCGAGATACAGGTGCTAAGGGGAGGCCAGAGGTCAAGTGCCAGGGATTTCAGAGGCGAGGGTCAACATAAGTGCAAGGAGGGGTGGAATGGGAGGGGGGCCTGGAGCCATGTAGTACTCAGAGGGAGCCAGGCAGTCAGTCACTGAGGCAAAAACTAGGTGTTAGTAGGGGGGGAGAGTGAAGGAGGAGAAGAAAAGGAGAGTCTTGAGGAGCTTCCAGAACTTAAGGACATCCAGCTCAAGCCTGAGAGGGATAGAGGGAGACTATTCCAGAGGGAGGTTCCTGTGGAGGAGAGAGATCTACCCCCCACTCTTTGCTCAGAGAAGCGTCTGATTTGCAGAGAGTTGGAGCTAGAGGACCGAGGGCTGTACTAGGGAGGCATTTAAGGAGAGAGTTGGATGTAGCGGGGTCCCAGGCCCATAAAGCCTTGTGGATGATGCAGAGGGCATTGAATTTGATCCTTGCATCCACTGTGAGCCAGTGGAGAGACATTAGGGTTGGGTAGATGCAGTCCATGGGCCTTAGGCCAAGGACAAGTCTTGCAGTCATATTCTGGATTAGTTGAAGTGGGCAGAGGGAGGATAAAGGAAGATTGAGGAATAGGCTGTTTCAGTAGTCCAGCCTAGAGAGGACCAGAGCTCTGGAGACATTGAGTTTCTGGGGGAAGGTGAGGAAAGGAAGAATGCATCTGGGGAGGTACAGCTGATAGTGGGCCTTCCTGGCAAGGTCTGCGATGTGTGCAGAGATGGAGAGAGAAGAGTCAAAGATGATGATGAAACAGAGATCAAAAGCCAAATAGCCTTATAACTGGTATTCGTCAAAAAAGAGACAGCACAGAGTGATGATTGTGGTTTTCCAAATGCAAAGTAACCCAGTTTTAATTGCAATATAAACTGGAGGAAAAAGCAAGATTAAAAGCCAAGCTCATTCAAGAATTTCTCCACATTTTGACAGGAAACAGCAGGTTTTATAGGCATTATGATGTCACAGTTATGAAAACCTATCGCTCCTGGTCATTGGCTCCCTGTACTAAGCTACATATATAATTCTACATGTCCACAACTAGTGATTGGACAATCCTTATCTAAGATCCCACCCATAAACCATCTCATAATAAATGTGCTACTCATCATACTTGAATATTATTGGTAGGCCATAAATTACTTCTGCAGTGGAAAAAGACATGTTCTCATCGGTTAACAGGCGGTCACACTCTGCATGAACTGGCTGCATGATGACATGTTTTATGTAGATGGGAGGAGAGAGAGGACAAGCATATCGGCTTGTTCTTAATTAAATAAAACACTCATGTTATCTTCTGCCATGATGTCGCCGAGTCTCAAGGACCTGTTCTCGCAACAGTGACCGCGCCATCCTGTTCTTAACACATTTATGAATAACTATTTTGTGAGTCATGCTACTTCCACCCTGTTAAGCATTGCAGCAATTAGTTGTCTTTCTAGTTGCATCGTGTTCCTCTGTCACACCTAGCCGATCGCAGAGGCATTAATCTGCCAACTACTTATGAACTTCCTGGGATGTATACTATGTCCATAGACTTGAATTGGTTTGCTGCGTTATCGTAACTTAATTTACCTTGAAAACTGGATGCACACAATGTTATCTTGTTCTGCCATGTAATCCTCCCCTACAAAGCCTTGGGTTTTCACATTCCTTGGAAGAAGCTATGTCCAACTACCGCATCATTTCCCTGAATTAAATGTATTTGTTCAAGCGTGATTAACTGGGACTTTTTCCTAAAGCTGCAGAGCTCAATTCTCTGCTGTGCTGGTGCAATTTAAAAGCTGTTTGTCACGTTATTTTCCTCTGCAGGACACATTTCTACCTAAGGGTAGCCGCAACCTGATCCTACTTACAGTTATTATGCCCTACTTGTGTAGTGAGCCCCTATGTTGGGTACATGCCACCCTGTCACCCAGTCTATTCTATTTAAAAACACACTAATTGTGCAAGCTAATGCCTTATCTGTCCTCTACTTGTGTAGAGAAACAAACAATTCATTGTGCCAGCTGCATTTCCAGGAGAATTTAAAGTGCAGTTTCAAATGTGTCCTTTCTGATTTTATAATTCTGTTTCTTCTGAAGAAGGCAGGGGGTACCTGCTCTATAGTCAACAATTGCCCCACTACATTCCCCCTGCTGGTTGAGTCATCGACCACGCCTTCATTTTGTCTCATATTATAGCCATCCTTGGGCAGCCACACTCTGGTGACCCCCCTCAAGTTACCTCCTTGTGCTACGTATTCTGCTGGACTGCATGTCATAAGCCAGCACTTACTATTGTCGTCACATTTCATCCAGTGCTCATTGTAGTTATGGGTATCCTTTGGACATGTAAACAATGCTCCAGGTTGTCTAGCTGGCTGCCCCAATGGGTACATGTGACAGTAAACTTCCTCATCAGTTTCAGTGTACTGATGTACGGTGTCAACTATATTAACTATTACTGTCATCACGCACTTCTCCTCGGTCTTCCGAGCCCCCACCCAAACCACCTGTCGGGACCCCACAGACCAGAAGACAGCCTGGATCCAACTGGACGACCGACAAGAAATCAGCAATTATATCAAAAAACTGAAGATTTCCAGAGCAGCGGGCCCAGACGGGATCTCAAACATCGATCTGAAAAACAACTGCCAGGAATGGGCAACACTGTTAGCCTCCATCTTTCAGAAATGTTCTGAGCTGAAATCTCTGCCGCCGTCCTGGACAAAAGCTATCATCGTCCCCATCTATAAAAAGGGGGACATCACTGACCCCCGAAACTATCGTCCAATTGCTCTGCTGGATTGCATCGGCAAAGTCTTTGGAAGCTTACTCTTGAATCGTTTTCAATCTTGGGCTGAAACAGCCCCATGTAACGATAACCACCAATCGGGCTTCAAGAAAAACACGGGCACGATGGCGAACATTTTAGCGATCAGTACCCTAAAAAGTAAAGCTTGGGAAAAAAAATCTCGAATCTTCATCGCCTTTATCGATCTTACGCAGGCGTTCGACCTCGTCGACAGACACCGCTTATGGGAAAAACTGGAGAGGTGGAGCTGCCCACAAGAAATACTTCAACCAATCAAAGCTCTCCACACGGACACTTCCCTCAGGGTTCGACTTTCCCAAAGAGGTGATCTATCAGATGAAATCCAGACTGGGCGAGGGGTAAAACAGGGATGTCCGCTAGCACCTGCATTGTTTCTTGCATACATCGGCGATTACGGCGACTCAGTAGACCTGGAACACACTTTCCCGCCGACTCTCGCATCCTCGAAAATAAGCTACCTGTTGTATGCGGACGACCTAATCCTTCTGGACCAGACCCAGATCGGCCTCCAGAGACAACTATCAAATCTCCTGAGCTACACTGCTGACAACAACTTAAAAATAAACCAAGAAAAAACAAAAATAATGATACTGGAAGGAGGACAGAAGAAAAACAAATCCTCTGAAAAATTTAAATGGCGCCTCGAGGGAAAAGAGATTGAGATGGTCTCCGACTATAAATATCTAGGCGTCCAGATCGACTCCTCAAAAAACGAAATATCTATGCAGTTCGCCTTGGAAATAAAGCTAAAGAAATTAGCCTCCCAAGCAAAGGCGATTGACATAAAATTTGGCAAGTTTTCGTGCATCCCGGTAATAGACTTTTATAAGAAAAAAGTTGTTCCTTCAATCACCTATGGAGCCGAGGCTATGCCAACAATCCCAGAAAGAACCTGGCAAAAACTGGAGAGCAAGTTCTGGAAAACAGTCCTGAGTCTTCCAAAGTCCACATCTATTGCTGCAATCCGCCAGGAACTAAGCCTATTGTCACTAATAGCAACAGTCAACCTAAACTCACTCAGGTTATTCAGGAAATGCATCACGGCCGACAGTGAGCAAATCTTTGGTCTATTGAACAAAGAACTACAAAGCGGCAAAGTCAAAATGCTAAAAACCTGGAAAAACAAAATTACGTCCATTTTAGAATCAGTGACGTGCACGGAAGTAGACCTCATTACAAACCCTCTGAGAGTTTACAAAAAACTGAAAGAACTAGACTGGATCCAGACTCAAGACCTTGTCATCAAAAATAAACTCCTTCTCCACCTTCCCCCCTCGCTCTCGAAACTAAACGAGCCGATGCAATATCTCCGAAAATTTCCAAATAGGAGAGCAAGAAACTATATGTTAGGAATCAGGCTAAATCTGCTGGAAACAAACGAGATCCTAAACATCCGAGGCCTATCTGACTCCAACATATGTCGTCTGTGTAACGCCGAAACTGAATCCATCAGGCATCTACTGATCTCATGCCCAGAAACCCTAGACTTAAGATCGGCCTACATAAAGCACTTTAGCTCAGAAGAATACGGGTGGGACGAAGACACCTGTTGGAATAGACTGATAGGAGGGGATCGAACCTCCTGGTTACTAGCTTCAATCAAAATACTGCAACTCACCATGCAGAGGATAGAGGGCTGACGGCCCTACCCCTTGTCCAGCCACTGGACTCTGTCTCTGTTACCCCTGCGCAAGCTATCTCCTCGTCTTTTTTGTAAAGTTCTAAACGAACATACACAAATAAAAAACAAAAATAAAAAAAAAAATTACTGTCTTTGGAGTGCCTTCTTGCCAGTCTTTTTACATTGGATTATTGCTATTCTCAAGAGGCAAAAAGCCATTAAGAACAGTACCAAAATTGCCAACGGAAATTTGAATGCATCGCTCAGCCAGGTAGGCATCCAGGAAAATAGGTAACTGAACCAGCTATTGTCCTCAATATCATCCACTTCCTCCTCCATTTTATCATTCAGCTCTTTCAGGGAGTATATGCCCTCTGTGAAGTTCCCATTCTCCTCATCATGTGCGGGTCAATATGTACAGCAACTTGGCCCTATCTTTGCGCACACTCCTCCCTTTATAGCTGTGAGGAGGTCCAGACCATACCTGTTCTGTAGGGTCTTGAATCTGGCCACTCTTAACTCCTCCTTGATAGCATTAGAGCCTTTTATTGTGGCATTAATAGTGTATAACAGTTCCCACCTAGTTATCTGGATCCAATGTGCATTTGCTGCTGCTTGCAGGCCAGGCATTAGGAAGGATGTGAAGAACGTTGTTGTTTTACCAAACAACTTATGACTCTCTGGGTTGTCATCGAATGCAGCATTGGCTTAGTAGAAACAATAGTCTGTTGTAGATGTATGCTCTTGTGAGAAAAAAATATTTTAAAAAAGTCCCAATAAAATGTAAATATAGAAAAGTAAAAAAAAAGTCCGCTATACATTTATATTCTTGGGAAAAATAGTATAAAAAACAGTCTCAATAAAATGTAAAGATAGAAACAGAAAAAATAGACTGCTATAGATATATGTTCTTATGAAAAATAGTATTAAAAATAGTCCCAATACAATGTAAAGATAGATACATAGAAAGAATTGTCTGTTATAGATGTATGTTCTTGTGAAAAATAGCCCTCAGCATCAATAGAAATACTGTGTCGGTGATGTATTCAAAAAGCCCTCAGCATCAACTCCTTTCTTAATGTTCCAGTGATAGTTCAGCGTCTGTGTTCCTCAAGTGGTGCAATGTGATTTATATCTTCTTTATTCTCAAGTTTCTTATTCCTTTTATCTTCTTTCTCAGCATGCACTTGAGCTCTTGTCCTGGGTCTGGTTTCGTTCTCTTCTCCCTCTGGATCCTGGTAGTTGGGCAGGGAGGCGGCACTCTTGTATCGTCTTATGTTGGCTACTTTGACCCACAGGAAAAAGTTGACAACTGCAGTGGTATTCAATTCTATTTTGTCTTTTTCTGTGCCATTAGTGATACCTCACCGCCTTTCCTTTCCTGTCAAGAAATGAACGAGAGAGGTATTTAGTCCTAGACATCAAATAGTCATGTACCTTATTTACAAACACAGTCGCAGTGCTTTGGGCATCTGTCTGCACACACATGGGTGAGGTAATGGGCACATGCCTCCTGCGACTTGTCACCAACTCACAAGGAGTCAGGTGATCGTCTGTGCCTTGCTGATTGAGCAGGGCAAAAGCAGCCAGCGGAAGGCAATACATCCAGTCCTTATGCAGTGTGTCACGCAATCTTGCTAATTTTGTTAACCCGTGATGCCAGAGAGTGTGTGCGCTTTATAAATGTATAATTAATTAATTCATTAATCAATCTCCATGACCCTTCCTGAGATTATTTCACTATGTATACAGCAGTGTTGCAAGGAGATTCTGATGGCACTATTACTCCCTGCTTCATGAGCACGTTTATTGTTTCATAAATACCCTCATCTGCTCCTTTGGACACTGGATACTGTTTTACTCGAGGTAGAAATGCCATTTCTTTAATTTTATTTTTACTGCTCCAATCCCTTTTAAGAGCCCCACATCATATGGAATGGTCATCCATAGTGTGCCGGGTACGCTTGCCAAATCTTTTTCCATAAATGATGGTACTTTTTTAGCTAGCATTATTTGTTATGGCACATCTGTATACTCTATTCTCAATTGACATGGTATATTTATCTCAAACAATACCTCATCATCAGAGTCACTGTAGTCAAACAACTCATCATCTGTCAACTGGGTCCGTCTGTGTGATGCGCCAAGTGCTATTACTGTGCGCCAACTCACCCCTTCCTCATCAGTGTCATGTAAAATCACTCAATACTCTCTCACTACAGTCATCTCTAGCTCAAATGTAACCAGTTCCCCCTCAGTTACATCTGTAGGTATCTGTGTTCTGAATAAAAAGTCTGTGGCTAGTCTCAATAACTGTTCCTCAACGTGGGGAAGACATACTAACATCACTTGTACTCCATATAAAAAATACTTCAGGATCCGCTGGCACTCCCCTCTGTACTTTCTGCCCATGAAAGGCTTGTATGTATTATTTTGCTGTCTAGAAATATATGCCTGGTGTAGAGCATATTACGCTGTCCTCTGTGAATGATATTGACATATTGAGTTTGGCCATAAGATCTCTTCCCAATATGTAAACAGGCATTTCTACCGTTGATTGTATTCAAGTAATAAATAAAAGTCCTATTTATCCCTGCCAAAAGGGGGTTTTCCCTACCTAACCGAAATCTAACTAGGGTGGTCGTCATCAGTGAGAGATTCCAAATCAAAAATTGCCCGTCCTCCATCCAAAAACGACCCTAAGCTGACCCTACCACTAAAGGTTGTATCAACCAACAAAAACAAACAGAAAGGGTTCTAGAAGAATGACTCCCTTCTCCTGGAAAGGCCTTCTCAGCCCTAAAAATCTATCTTGAGATAGTTCCTTGTGACATAGTTAATCAGTTCCTTTAACTCCCCAAGGGGACTTTTTCACCTTTTCTGTGGTATCTCCTGTCTTGACTTATTTACAGTTCCTTGTTTCCCTACTCGAGGGCCTAGGCCTCCATTCCTTTGGGTTTCTTTTGCCTTAATATCTTTCTTACTTGCACTAGTTTCACAGTCTCTCATTCCATGGAGTCCAGTATCCCTGATCCCTTGGACCACTTTGTTATCTTCCAAGTACTTCCACTTATGTGAACCACCATGTAGGTTCTTCTGTTACTCTACTATTGTCTTGGTCCACCCAACCACTGGGACAAGTATTATCAGTCTTTTGACTTTCTGCTGTATCTTTACTGCTTTGCTTTTGTAATCACTGGGACGAGTGTGAGGAATCCCTCTATCTTTGATATATACTCTGCTGCTTTCACACTGATCGGGACGAGTATGATGAGTCTCTCTGTATTCGATATACTTTTTGCTGCTTGTACTATTACTGGGATGAGTATGATGAGTCTCTGCATTTGTTACACTCTTACTGCTTTTACTGTTACTGAGACGAGTATGAGGAGTCTCTCTGAATTCGTTACATTCATTACTACTGTTACTGGGACAAGTAGAATGAATTTCTCTGTATTCGTCATACTTCCTGTTGTTTAGCACCTGCCCATGGCCCCTCGCTGTTCTCTCGCCATTCCTGTTACCTCTAGCTTGTCGGGTCGGCATCACTGGTTCTTCCTGTGGGGTTGGGATCACGCTGTCTCGATAAAGGCTTCCAGCGCCTTCCTTTCCTTCTCTGCTTCGGTCTCCATGGCTCCGCAGCTCCGCAAAGTATTCTGTTGGATGGTTTGAGCGTTGTTGTCAGACCACAAAGTCCACCTACTAGAGGTCATGCCACCACCTGACAATTTTTGCCACAGACACACAAGTCAGCTCTCTGCCGCCTCCTGCACCGCTTAAGTTCCTCTTTGTTCTCCACGTCCTCTTGACTGAGGGCCTCCTGAAATGCCCTGGCTTCTCTCTCCCAGGTTCGAACTTCCCAGGCTTCACCTGCTCGGTGAACACAACCTCCTAATGCAAGTCCTTCTTTGCTTTCTATGCATCTGAGCAGGGTCCTCCCCAGCAGAGCATCTGTGTCCTTTTTCTCTTTCTCTGGAGTATTATTTCTTACTCCACAGTTTCCACTCTTCACATTATTTTCTATTTGCCACGAAGGAGTGATCAGCATTGCTCTGCAACTCTCCTTCTCAGTGGATCTGTTTTGGTTTTTAACATAATATTGGGAGTTGTATTACAATAGCAGATAGTGGTTTATTCAGGATGTGACTTCTGAGGCAGTGATGGTCTGAGAAGTTCATGGGATAGTGGGGCAGGGAGTTCCTTCACAGATTGGCAGTCCTTGTCCCCAAGAGGAGAGTCTCTGCCTGTGAGGTCACACTGACTGCCACCCATAGGGGGAATGTTCCGTAGCAGGCTCACCTCCCGAGCTTCACAGGGAAGGGATCCCCTCTTGGGAGAAGTGATGAGACCTCGTGAATCATCACAGCTCCCAACTCTCATCACAACGTGCTTGTGCTTAATGGACTTTCACCTAGACCTTTTTTAATGTCTGATCACGGTCTCTATGCTCCTGTCGGACCTCACTGACAGTCAGCCACATGCTCGTTCTCCACCTCTCCAGCTCACATGCTCTGCAAACTCAGGTTGCATGTGTGGCTTTTTTCAATTTCTTCCTTCTTTGCTCTCTTTTCTACCTCCTCCTTGGTTATTTCCACACCCACCTTAACTCCTCTGACCACCTGCTCCTCTATCCCCTCTCGCCACTTCCTCTTAAACTACTCTCACCACCTCCTCCTTAATACCGGTCGCTACCACCTCCTTAACTACTCTCCAAACCTTCACCTCCTGCCTCCTCTCAGCCTCTTCAGTCTCTTGTCTTTGACCGCCTCCGCACCTCTGTCTTGTCTACACACCCACAGTCCACTACTTATATGCTCTAGATTGTATAATTGTGACACTTCCCTGGCTATGACTTTCAGTTGTGTGGGCCACCCATTAATACCAATAAACTGAGTCATCAATAGTTTCAAACACCATACAAAATTCCTACAAAACAACTACCAAAGCCCCTTTTGGGGTTCAAGGAAGAAGGGAAGAAAAAGAGGGCAAACCCTCAGCAAAATCACATCACTTATCGTTCCACGGGAAGTTAAACCCTCAAAAACATCCCCCACTATTCTCAAACCCCAGATTACCAACAAACGTCAGGTACAGTATAGCAAACCCCACCATGGAGCTAACCATAATCCACAAATGTATGTCCCTGGTAACTCAATTAGGCTCCCCTTTAACTATTTAAGGAAAGACTTATCGGTCTCTTCTTATGTGAACTGACACTTCTTTCCTTTGTAGTCCATTTTCAGGCACAACAGCAGTCTAACAAGGACTTGGATCTCAAAGTTGGACAGCTCCACGAAGGCCCACTTCCCAATCAGCGTTTCCTGACTTGGGGGAGCGGGGGGAGGAACACATGGCTAGACCTCTTATTCCTGATTGCCACTGGAAGAATTTTGCCACTCAGGTCAGAGATCCAAGTGTTCACCATCACAGACCCCCATGCCTCATCATCACTGAACCCCCCCCACCCCCTCATAGGCATTCTGTGGGCCCTTATCAACCTGGGCAGGCTTGGGTCCTCCACATCTCTTACCAAACCCACCAAAAGGGTCCTCAATGTAGTGATCAGTTTTTTTGATGTAACATTGCAATGGATCCTCAGAACTCTCCCACTGGCTTCCCTCCTGGCAGTCACCAACATTTGAACCGTGGTATCTAGGTTATGGATACTCTGAGGAGCCCATTTAAAAAACAAAAATCTTCTGCTCCCTCTTGCGCTGCTGATAAATGCTTCCTGTTGTTCAGGTGTTGCTATATGGGTCTTGCGCTTCGCAGACCCTGCTCCATGCTCACCAATCTGCTGGTTAAGGAGTCTATCTCTTCCTCTATTCCCTTTACAGACATTTCAATTGCGTAGATCCTCTGCTCCAACCTGGAATAAAGGGCATTAAGTGAGCATAACACTGTCCTTTCCTCATGAGGAAAATCACCCTCATCCACCAAGTTTGAGTCTCACAACCATGGTTTTCTTGCATAAACATGGTCAGAGTTTAAAGAACACCTCAGAATCATTTTTCCTATATTTATCCACCATCCTGTTAAGGGGTTCGCAAGCATCCATTCACATAATCAAACGTTCAGGTTCATACACACAGGGAGGTCTTTCCCGAGGGGGCCGTAGGCAGGATGTGCCTAACTAACTCCGTCATATAGCAGTCTACCTGCACTTCTGTGTCATCAAGGACGTAATGATAGACTATCCTCATTGGGAATACCAACGAATCACTCCTTGCAGCCACTCCTGCCTGTTAAGACGGATTTCTGAACTCTGTCTTGGAGGGGCAGAGGTTCAGAAGGCCAGCCTAGTTTCTTGGAACAGGGTAACCTCTGGAAAAGCCAGACCAATCAGGGTAGCGATTGCGGCGGTCAAGACTAGGTCTCAAGAGGGATGAGGGGGACTGAAAGCCTGCAATGAGCACACAAAGCAAGGACACTTACAAATTACTCCAAACAGGTGTTATATTAAAAATATATACACATTTATTACAAGGCCTTTGTAACATTGACCGTAGCGAGAAATCACAATAAACCTCCAGTAAACCAACACATACCAAACCAATACAATATATATACAAATACAAACGAGTCTAACGAGTTAGACGCACGAAATGTGTAGACCACCTAGATGGGGAGGAAAACAGGCAGTGCGAATAATAATTAGACCCAGTCCGCCTTCAGAGGCACCTAACTAGAAGGAAGTCCAAGCCCTACGAAGAGTGGAGCCTTGTGCTCAAAAGTACCTGCACATGCTGGTGCCAACGGGCAAAAAGGGGAGTCTCTTCGAGGGAATCAGGCAGTTTAGTTCGGTGAACAAATGAAGATGAACAGAGCTCCACGACTCCAGCGCAGCCTCCACTGTGGGCAGAAGCAGAGCACGAGTATGGAAAGGCATGCTGTTAGATACAGCGGGGAAAAGCTATGGGCTCCTGCAGGAGGGCGACCAGTTCCTAGCGATGCTACTCACCGGTCCCCGACGCAAGCAGACCCAGGCTTCTCCGCGTCAGTTTCAGTGCTGGCAGGTTCAGCTAGGAGCAGGGGACGTCTTGTCGTCGTGTAGATTCCGCAGCGGCAGAAGTTGAGTTGAGGGCGTCCCAAACGCAGTGAACCCGCACAGTTTGTTACCACAGCAGGGCAACGGAGCGGCCGTGTGTATTTCAGCCAAATGTACACTACTCACTTCAGACCTGGGAATGCCAAGTGTACGAATCGTGTGAGAGTGACAAGGACTCGTAATACAACACAACCTGACGGCGTTTACAGAGCAAGACTCCTGGGTAGGCTGGTCAGTCTGCTGGATGGCCCAGAGACACTTCCGAAGGCTTACGTGCAGGAGATGGTGAAAATGCCGAGAATAGTTGTTCCCACTATTCCAAGCGTCAAAGTACCAATACAGGCCTTCTCGTTTCGATCCGAGGTAGAAAGGGTTTCACAAAGCGACAGCAGTGCAGAGGAGCAGTCCTTCAGCGGGTCACCAGCGATTCCTTGGTTCAGCCTCGTGGTTGCAGGATACTTGGCTCCTGTATTCCTTTGTTCGTGAGAACTCAGGAGATCAACATGGTAGTGACGTTTCCAGCCCCCTCTTATCCACGGTTTCCTTCGCGTCAAAACGGAGGGGACCCAATGGGAGATCCGCTCATAAAACACTCACACCATCTGTGGACCTCATCACGGACCACGGGGGTCCCAGGCATTCACACCACCCTAGACTCTCTGGCACCCAGGATGTGTATTGGGACCAGACATCCCAGCCCCCATCCTGGAGGCACACCCAAGGCCTGTCGAAGCCCGCAAAAGCATCTGTGTTTCGCGGGAAAGTACATGCCCAAATAAGGAAGGCTCCGGGTCGGCTCGACCTGGGGGAGGTGAAGGGGGCAAGACGGTCAGCGGACAGGACAAAGAGCCTCGTGGTCTGGCCATTTTGGGAGCCAGGCCACCATTTTGGGCTAAGCGCGAGAAATGCGCTTAAAACGCCAAAAGGAGCTAAAAAACACAAGAAACGATCGCTGCCACCAATCCCGTCCGTGATTCACTTGCACCGTTCATTTACAATCCAAAGAGAGTGTCTAGGGCCTGTAGAAGACTAGAGACCCAAGAGAGGAGTAACTTAGCTTACATTGCCCTCTTGTGCCATGTTGCGCAAAAGCTGCAACATGATAAAGAAACTACGGAAAACAACGTTTCCCGGTACTGACTGTCTTAAGGGCATGTCAGTTTCCCCGTAAGAATGGAGCGAAAGCCCAGAGGAGTGCGGCAGAAGGCTGCACTTCTCTGGCAAAGTCTAGATCATGGTGAAAACAACACCAAAAAGTTTAGGGGTTGCCACATGGAAAGAAAATTACCCACAATTAAGAAATCTTTCCTACACTGCCCACTCCACACTCACCATGCAAGCCTCAACAGGTAAAACAGGATACTATTACCTTTTCAAGGTCAGCAGAATTTCTGCAGCTAGTTCCCCCCTAACCCCCCCTTCTCCCCTCTGTCTGCAGCGCTGTGACCACTGGCTCCAAAATGGTAGACCATCTCCACTGTGGGGGAGGGGACCGGTGAGCCGGTGACCGGTTACACCTAACATCTGTCCTCAGATGTTTTGCCTCCATTTTCCCCACACTATGTACTGCTGGAATCCTTTACACAGATAAAGACATTTCCCCAGAGGTCCTTGAGGAAGCGGAAATACATGGCGGATAGGAGACTGAAGCTGAACAGCTGAGCTCCCAAAGAATACTGCCACCTGGGCTCTGCCAAGCTCCTCTCCCCACATGCAGGTAACCTTTGTATGTGAAATGTTGCCATTTCACCTTTTAGCTGCTGGTGTGTCTTTGGGCTGAGCAGAGCAGGAGAATTTGTTTTCAATGTATGATCAAAGATGTCAGTGATTATGTTACAGACTCACTGAGCTAGAAGTTGCTAGCATCCATGGTGGAGAGGATGGAGTTGGGAAAAGGATAGGTGAAAGGGATGGTTCTCTGGGGTTTTGATGAGGGAAAGTATATGATATCATCTTGGCTAATTGAGCAGGAGGCAATCACTGGCTACCTTGTCACGGTTGGAGGAGGGACATTCAGAAATGCAAGTTTGGAGTAAGAGAAAGAAAGAAAGAAGGGAATGTGACAAGGATGTATGCTTCACCGGAATGTAGATGACAGCCAAAACTATACGCTGAAAGGAGAGCTGTGGATGGATCTGTAGGATGGAGGCCAAATCAGACTCAGATGTTTGCACTGCAAAGTAACGATGAAGGTGCAAAATTACTAAGTGGGCGTCCGAATGACATCTTGGGTAAGGTTGTCCGCCATGCTGCAGCATAGCATTCTAGTACAGGCCATCTGTTTTATATTCCTACAGCCCTGAAAAAGCTGCACTGACTCAAACAAGAAGTTTAACTTGCCACACCGTCCAATCAGCTTCTCTGGCATTAAAGGCTGTTAGATATGAGACATCTCAACATGCTTCAGAGAGACTGACTATTAGAAGGAGCTCAATTCGTTTGAAGAATCAGGATTGTCTATGGCCCTGTGGCTGAAGGAGGCACAAATTATGTCACAATTATTTCCAGTTCTGGATTCCTGGCAAATGTTGCTGGTGACTTTTTGTGTTATTGAATAACTATTGGGTATTTTGCAATGAACCTGAAAAAAATGATACTTTAATTTTCATATCGGGCCGCAGAGGGTTTGGTATGTTATTAAAGGGGATATGGATTTCATTTCTCCATATTACGTCAATAGGTGTAACCATTGGTTTCGGTAATGACACACTTTTTATTATTATAAAGAGCTCTAATACCAACAGCCAAAGGCAAAATGGTTCGTCATCTACACCGCAGACGAAAAACTCACTGCCTTACTCTCCTCTCAGCCGGCAAAGACAATCTCCTTCCCTTTTCCACCACTCAGGCTCTGCCACATCCTCCAGCTATTCGAACCTAAAATTCCCCTTCTGCTCTCACCTCCACAAATGTCTATGACACCCCAGGCCATGCCCCTCCCCTCCCCCAAACTCTGCTCCATGCCCTCCTTCCTCCCTTGTAACAACTTTGCCTCGTACTTATACTCTAAGATCATAAAAGCATGTGCCAAACTCTCCACCTTCCTATCCCTCCCCCTCCTCTTCCCCTCCAATCAGCCCCACCCTTTTTCTCGTTCCCACTTTGTCCCCACCTGCCCAAAGAAGCTGAGACCAATCTCAACTCTCAGTAGATTAAGAAAACCGTGCCTTCCCCTGCACTCATCCCTCCCTGATCTTCAACCACCATCTAGAGGCAGCTTTGCATCTTACTAGATGGTAGTCACCGGCATACCGATTTTGAGGACATCTACTGCCGAACCTAATTGCTCTTTCTACGAAACTGCTTCTCTTCTGCCTCACCATTCCATACAACTCAACCGGGTAGTTTTCAATTGGATTGTAAAATATTTTATGGAACATTCATTATCTGACTCTCCCCAATCTGAATTTCATAGGAAACAGTTCACTGAAACTGCTCCAACACACGTCTCTAACTCTCTAGCCAATGGATAGCGTTCTAGCTTCTCTTCACTCCTCATTCTACCAGATCATTATTCTGCCGTTGACACTGTGCGTCATACCTCTTTCCTCTACTTTCCTCTCTTGGCTTCAAGGATGACCTCCCACACAAAGTTGAGTGGGATCAGCACGAGGCAGAAACAAAACCTGAATGTTAAACATGGTTCATTGAGGAAAATTACAGTTCCGCCAAAAAGACGTAACATATCTTAAAAGTTTTAACAAAAGCAACAGAATGGTTTCTCCTTGGATTTGGGTCTCAGACTTTTAACTACTGGTCTACGTTCCCTTCTCTGCTGGCGGATAAGAGAAAGGATCCCTGGTGTGTGAAGCCGCGCCAGAGATCCTGAAATGTGAAAAAGAAAAATCCGGTCCCCAGCGCAAGCCGTTCTGGCAACCCCGAAAATGGAAAAAGAAAATCTGACCCCGGGGCAAGATCTGCGCCAGGGTTCTGTAAGTAAAACAAACATATTAGAGTAAGGGACCCTCATGCATGTGCACGCAAGGGTCACTTTACTAAAAATAGAAAAAAAACGTTGCTGGCGCCTTGGACAACGGAAAAAACCCTGCAAGAGGGTTGATAGTGCTCCGCTCAGTGCCTGTAGCTACTACTGCCTGGGCCCTGTAAGCGCTCCTCTGATAGGTAGGTGAGCATCCTAACCACTGCTGCTGCCCCCAGGTGGCCTCATTACTGGGCGCATTTCCTTACTGGTGCTCCCCATAGCAGGGGAGCGACCAATGTGTATTTAGCCCTTCTGGGGTTGATATAAGTGAAGGGGCCACCCCCTGTCAGGTGGGCCACACATAGCAAACGTGTCCCAGGTCGAGAAGTGCTGTGGGGGGCTCCCCATGCTGCCTCTGAGTGCTGGGCTGCATCTGACATACGCAGCTCAGCCCATATAAAGACTTTGGGGCCCCCACACACTGTTGCTGCTGCCTGTCGTCCACTGCCAGAAGCGCCACCACCAAAGAGCGCAGGAAGAAGGAAGAAAGACCTTAAGACAGCCCTGGCTAGGTTGTCTTGCAAGTAAGGGATATTTAATATTATTATTATTTTATTTTAATTTAATTTTATTGATTTTTTTTTAACACAGTCAGACATTCAATAATGGAAATACATTCGGGGAACCCCCTGTCTTCATAACAACTCTGTTAATTGACCCTTGCCACTTCAACCCCCTTCCCTTTCCCTCCCCTCCTCCCCCCTTAAGAACAGTTCTCATTACATTCAATTCCAGGATACACCTTCAAACATATCAACACCCCAGCGGTTTCGGGGGTATGGGCTCAAACTTATCACTCAGGTTGTCCGCCCATCGTCCAGTCTTTCATCGGGCCATGCCAGGCCCCGTGTCCCACATCCTCTGCTCTTTGCCTCCTCACCCAAAGGTATTGCAGAACTGTTGCCACTCCATTTCTAACATTCCCCCTTTCCATGAATTGCTGCAGTGATCTTTTCCATCAAATATACATCCCTTGCTGTACTGGCCCACTCTTTGAATGTGGGGAGGGTTGCCCTTTTCCAGTGTCGATTCGCCCGGGCTGCCAGGAGAAGAAAATGTGCCAACGGTGGAAGAGCATACCACCTGTCTCCCCTTTTCTCCAGAACAAAAAGTATCAGCATAGGATCCAATGTGAAATACCACCCCCTGCATCCTTAATCCACCTGAGGACCTTGGACCAGTAGACCTGCACGCTAAGGCAATCCCACCACATATGCCAATAGTCTGCGGTATTGCCACATCCATGCCAACATTGGGGGTTCACTGTGGGAAACATTTTGGCCAGCCGCTTCGGGTCATACTGCCATTGGTGCAATGATTACACAGTATGCAGCTTATATTGTCAGGAGATCGATGTCTTGAAGGCTCTCCGACACATCTGTTGCCAGAGGTGTTCATCTAACTCTGTGCCCAGGTCCCTTTACCTTCTATGGCCAGCCCTTGCACCTCATCCCCCTTAGATTCAAATAAGTCCCCATAGAGGCGAGAAATAAGGCCCTTCATCTCCATGTGTCTGTCAAGGACTCTCTACTGGTGTGAGGTCCCTCTGAATAGAATCGCTCAATTTTTCCGCTGTGAAAATCCCCTTCAACCTAAGGTAGAGGAACACTGAGAATTTACCTATGTCCAAAGCTGCTTCTAGTTCTTGAATGCTCACGAATTTTCCATTCTTCCACAGCTGTCCCACTCTGGAGAGCCCGCCCTAAAACCATGCTTGGTACCCTGAAACCTCTGGTATAGCATCCCGAACCAAGGGGTGCCCATATATGCCTCATCAGTGAGGGCCATGAGGTGATCCCTCCCCTTTTTCCTCCCATGCTCAGCACCTCCCAATGGACCCCTAAGAATGGATGTTCACAGATTCTCTTCAGGAGCCTCCCCCTCGGGAACCATAATCATTCCCCCACCGTTTCCGGGAGCATGTGTTGATTCTCCAGGAATACCCATTGTCTCTCCGGGTCCTCCCTCAGTTGTGGGACTATTGCCCTAAACTGTGCTGCTCTGTAATATAACATGAGTTCTGGGAGTCTCACCCCTCCTTGATCTTTTGGTAGTATTACCGTCTCGTATCCCACCCTGGGTTTCTGGTTCTGCCACAGGAACCGCAAGATCTGTGATTTGGCCTCCTTTAAGTGTGCCTCCGGAGCTCGGACTGGGAGCATTTGGAACAGATATAGTACTCTTGGGAAGAGATTCATTTTTACTGCGTTTAGTCTCCCCATCCACGATAGCTGTCCCTTACCCCAGGTTACCATTTCCGCGAATAGTTTATCGAAGAGGGGTGGGGGGTAGTTAGCCTCGCCCAGGTCCTCCCATGCCTAACAATATTGACTTCCAGATAACTAATACTATCAATCTGTATCTGCAGCCCTAGCAGCTCAAGTGTCTCGATCTGCTTGGGGTCCCCCAGGATAATCGGGAAGATCACAGATTTATCTTTATTAACTTTAAAACCTGAGAACTCCCTGTATTCCTCAGATAATCACTAATGCTGCGGGGACTGAACAGGCCTGATTCTCCAGGTGTAGCAGCACATCATCTGCGTAAAGTCCCAGTTTAAACTCCCTCGTGCCACCCTAATGCCCTTGACCAATGGGGAGGGCCCTCCTTAGCCGATCCGCCAACATCTCCATCGTTAGTGCGAATAGGAGGTGCGAAAGAGGGCAACCCTGCCTAGTTCCCCTCTGCAATTAAAATGCCATAGACAGCCGGCCATTCACTGTCACTTTTGCCACCGGGCCAGATAGTGCGCTCTTATCCCCCTCATTATTCGATCTCCTAACCTGAATTTCTGTAAGACCCCCATCAGGAACCTCCAATCTACCCCATCGAAAGCCTTTTCGGCATCAAGGGCTACCAACACAGGACCCCCTTCCCTCGTTGCTGCAGCTTCCATCAAATGCATTGTCTTACGCATTGTGTCCATGCCTTGCCTGCCTTGAATGAACCCCACCTGGTCCGGGTGAACCAATTTGGGCATTAGGCTCTCCATACATGTGGCTAATATTCTAGTAAAGATCTTTGTGTCCACGTTGAGGAGAGAGATGGGACGGTAGGACTTAAAGCATTCCAGAGCCCTACCCTCCTTTGGAATCACTGTAATCGGCACCTTTCCAAACGATGGAGGGGTCTTCCCTGTGTCCAAGATGTAGTTAAACAATTTGGCCATATGCTGTGCCAGAGACCCTGCAAAGCTCTAATAAATCCCCACTGTGCAGCCATCTTCTCCGGGAGCCTCCCCCAATTTCCATCCCGCTATCGCTTCCAACACTTTCTCTCGAGTAATCATCCTTTCCATTCCCACCCTATCACTGTCCTGTAAGCTCGGAAGGAGCACCTCCCCCAGGTATCTTTGCAGTTCCTTGTCAGTCTTCACCCCCTCTTGCCCATATAGCTGCTCGTAAAAGGCGCCAAATTTCTGGGCCACCTCTCCAGGAAAGGAGTACAACCGACCCTCTGAATCTCGAACCCCTGATACCCACCTCTCTGCCCATTGGACCTTCTGGCTGCGAGTAGAGCGCCCGCCTTGTCTCCCTTTTCGTAGTACCTTTGTTTCAAGAATTGCAGGCTGGTGATTACCTTCCCCGGCTCCAGTTCCCGCAGTTCCTGCCTCTTCTCCCTTGCAAGCTCCCGGCCACCCCCTATCTCCTCCTCTCCTTTGCCCTCCACCGTCTCTAGTTTCCGGATCTCACTTCTTAGTCTCTCAGCTTGCAGGGTCCTAATTCTTTTTTTGGCTGCCCCTTCCCGATTAATGAGGCCCCTCCATGTTGCTTTAGCCGCACCCCAGGTCATACCCAGCTCCACTTCCCCCGTGTCATTCAGGCTAAAGAATTCCTCTATCGCTTCTCGCATTTCTTTCACAAAGACCAAATCCGTCAACAGGTTATCGTTACAACGTCACAAAGATTCCCGGGGCCTCAGACCTGTCAGTACAATTCCCATGATCACCATGTCGTGATCCGACCAGCTTACCGGCGTATGCTCACTAAAGGTAACCCTACTGGCATGTCTCCGCTCCAGGAAGCAATAGTCAATCCAAGTTTACGATCCATGGACTGGGGAGAAAAAAGTATAGCCCCTCTCTACGGGGTGGCCTTCCCTCCATACATCCGCCAATTCCTGATCCCGCATATAACCCAGCAGACCCCCATCTTTTCGCCCCACATCGGTCTCTACTGTTTCGTGCCCCCCAATGTGGTCCATAGTTTGGTCCGTCCACATATTAAAATCCCCTCCCAGCAGTAATAGGCCATCGACCCGATTAAGAATCTCTCCCATGGACTCACGCAGAAACTGCATCTGCCCTGTCTTTGGGCCACTCAGCACTGCAATTGTTAACTGCACCCCTTCCAGTGACCCTGTGACCACTAGGGCTCTCCCATTTGCCCTTTTCCAGATCAGGGGGCTCACAAGCCTCGCCCTCCGGTTAAGTATGATGCCCACTCCCCCCTTCTTAGTAGGTCCGGAGGCTCAGAATGTCTGTCCCACCTGCGCCCCCGGAATATGTCTCTCTTCCCTTTGCTGGAACCGTGTATCTTGCACCAATAGCACGTCAAGGTTTATATTTCAAAAACTCCCTCCATAACAATGAGTGTCTGGTAGGAGAATTCAATCCCTTAGCATTCAGGGTTCCCATCTCCTCATCCCCTCTTTTCTCACCATATGGATATGTAAAACCTCATCCCCACCACTACTTCAGTTGCACTGCAGTTTTCCCTGGAATCGTTTGCACTTTAAACCCCTTCCCAATTCCCCCTCCTCCCCTGTCCCCCTCATTAACTCCCCCCCCCAGAATGCCATTAGTCTCCCCTCTGAGACGCCCACCATATGATGGGCCACCAGGGATGAATGCTTGCCCAGACCGTAGTTCAAAATACCACCACATCTCCCCCCTTACATCATATTTTCAAAACGCATTGCTGTTTACACTTTCAGGACCATGCCCTCCCCCTGTCCTTCATCATGAGTCCCCGGAGTTCTTCTGCATAGGGGTGTTGAGTTTCTTGAACTTCCTGCCCCCCAGCATTTTCTTCTTCACGCTCTGTGGCCCTTCTGGCACATGCAATTCCGCTGATACCATCGGCCGTCTCTCCTGATCTCCATTGGAATCCTCACCCTTGAGAACTTGGAGAACCTGCTGTGCCTCTTGTCCACTGGTCACTCTGTAGTCAGCCCCCCCCCCCTTCTCAAAGGATAGCGCAAATGGGAAGGACCAACAATATCTTATGCCTTTTTCGGTCAACCATTGTGTGAGGGGGCGGCAATCTCTGCAACGGGTTAGGGTGAGTCCTGACAGGTCTTGGAACACCCTAATCATGTCTCCTCCACATTGGATGCTTCCCAAACGCTTGGCCTTCTCCAGGACTTCCATTTTGTTCTGGTATCTCAGGAAACTGACCACTATTGATCTTGGGACCTTTCCTCCTCCACAACCTCTTCTATGCACCCTTTCCAGCTGCACCTCCTTCCCGTCTTCCAGGACGAACAGCTGGTTGATCAGTCCTTGTACCTTCATCCCCAATTCCGCAGCCGATTCTCCTTCCTGCTCTCTGACCCCCAGAATGCGTAGGTTGTTTCGGCATTCCCTGTTTTCCAAATCGTCCAGTTTCAAAATGGTTTCTTCCTCTCGCATTTCCAAGTCCGTCAGGTGCGCTTTATATTTCACGTCCAGGAGGTCTACCCGTAGCTGGTTGTTCTCCATCCCTTCCATTTTATCTTCCAGCTTGTCCACTCGGCCCTTTAGATCGCATATTGAGGCTTGAATGTCTGTCTTTATCGCCATTAATTCTTGGAGTATGTCTTTGAGGTTGTCTCTGGTTAAGGCCAGAGCCACTGCACTTCCCCCTGCCGCCATCTCAGCCTAGGTAGGTTGGTTTCCCTCCCCACTGTTAGCTGTGCTTCTCCTAAAGCGTTGGAGTGACTGCATTCCCGCCTGTGCCACCCTTCTGTATCCTGGTGAGTTCCTGTCCTCTTCCAGTGTGGCTTTGAGAGGGGTCCTGCAAGATTCAGCCCTCAGAGCAGCTTCCACTTACCCCTCCCTAGCTTCACCATCTGCACTCAACAGGTCTGTCACCCCTCCGAGTCTTACTCCTGCCCCGGTTGCCTTGTATGCTGTGCTCACCGCCTCCCTGTCCTGGACATCAATCGAAGGTCTATGGTCCTCCCCGCGTCTCCTTTCTTTAACCCACGTTCCTTGGCTCTAAACTGCGAGTCCTCCAGGTCTCGTTCTGTCTTTCCACCCTCCAGACATTGGACTGTTTCCCCAGTGTCCTGCTTCACTCTTCAGTCGGGCCCAATCGCCCCCGGGTCTTCTGTGCACTGCCAATTAGTGCAGAGTCCCCCCTTTTGGAATTGTCAATATGAGCTAGGGCTGAGGACACGTGCCTTCCCCACGTGCGTCGTCCACTCTCTCCCTGTGCACTCCTCTGTTTGTTTGTTACTTCAATTCCTCTTCATTCCTCCCTCTTCTTCTGTGAGACCTCTAATGTTATCACCATAGTGTTGGGGGGGTATGTTCACTGTCCTGACCAGGTCTCTAGCCTCACAATCTTTCCCACGCGTCCTGTGCTCCAATATGCCACCACTGACCCCTCTTTATCTTCATCTTGTTTTCTCAACAGGCTCTTCTCTTCTCGGGGGCTCCCGTGACCTTCAGGCACCGGCTCCCCTGTGCCTATAGCTTCACTGTCCTAGGTGTCACCTGTGGGCTCCTTATTCCTGCTTGCCTTCCTTTTCTTGGGGGCTAACTCCTGGTCCTTGTGCAATCAACCCCCTGGGTAACAGGCCTCTTCTCTACTGGCCGGATTTTGGGGGCCCCGCTCCTCCACACAGTTGGGCCCAAGCGCCATGAAGCTTCCCCTGCAGGCTCAGTGGGGATGGCTTCTCACTTCCAAAGGACCTTCGCCGCTCTCCTCTTCTCTCGTCTCTCATTCGGGGGAGGCACCAGGCTCCTACTCAGAGCGCATATTCGGATTCCGTGCTCTCTGGACGCTGAGTCCACAGGAGCTTCTTCGTTGGTCCTCCACTCGTGGCCCCCAAGAGGCGGGGTGCCCACAGTCACGGCCTCATCTGCGACCCCGAGGGCTTCCAGGGGGTCCAGTAAGTACACTTTTCAGCTGTTTCTGGAATGAGGGAGCACGACACACTCAAATTCAACAGTACTTGGGCGGAGAAGCAGCTTCATGCGGCCATCACGGTCCGCGCCCCCTGGTGGTCTCCTTAAATAGTTTTATAGACTATATATTTTTTAAGACATTTTATATTTTTAAAGGACTCTTTTTATTTTGGTTGTGTTCTATTAGTAACGCAGCTTCTTAGCAGTAATTTAAGTTGTACATAGTGTCTTGTGCTCTGCCCCTTTTGTAAAAAAAAAACACTTACAAAATCCTTCTGGTGTACTGGAAAAGTATACAAGAAAGCTTAAAAAGAACAGTACACCAACATTTCTTTTGTCCGGCTCTCCTTTTGTGCTCCAGTCACTCTAACCTTGTGTTTTGTCCTTAGGGGTATTGGGGGAACCCACCTGCCCAAATCTCTTGATCTTCCCTACCCTTACCTTCTTCCTATCGAAGTACACCTGGGTGATCTCAAACATAGGAGAGCGATGTTTGGAGACAGCTAATTCACTCCTCTTGTTTCCTCCCAACACCGCCTTCTGCTCTCTGCCTCGCCACTCCTCTCTCTGTCTCGTTCTCTCTCTCTCTCTGGCCCCTTCTCTTCAGCCCCCTTCCTCCTGCTACACCTCACTCTACTTCTGCCTTTACCTTCAATTTCCTACACCACTCCTTCTCTGCCTCCAAACACCTGCACTGCAACTCACCAGCTTAACCGCTCAAAGCTCCCTATTACTGCTGTCCTGGCAGCTGGCCCTTATATAGTGCTTGGGGTGAATGGACGTTTCCTGAGTGGCTCGAGGGGTTACATGGCATAACTAAGAAGGGTCAGTCAATGGGATGTCTTGTAGTTTAGATCTTTGGGATTAACCCTTCAAATTGGCCAGCTGCCATCTTGGATGTCTTTCAACAAGGTTCTCCCTGGGGAATGAGCTGCAGCTGCTGCTCTATGTCCCAGCCTATTGCTGGAGGGCTGCTCTCTAGTTCATTTTCATTTTGGCTCTCCATTGTGGACTGTAGGTCAGTGTGCGGGTTGTGCAGTTCCTTTGAAGGGTCAGGAGCGTGAAAGGCATTTCGCTTGCATGTGATTTGGTGTTGGAGTGTCTTCCAGTGATTTGGATGAAGGGAATGAACTGCAGGGGATTCTCTTTCCTTCATGCTTGCTGTTATGAAGGAAAGAAGTGGAGTTATCCCTGGGAAACCTAATGTCATCCTTTGGCTTCCACAACCAGCTCTTTGCTGACGACACACAGATATTCTTATTTCGTTCACTTACCCATGACATCTTGAAGGTTGTCACTAACTGCCTCTCTGTCACCCATTGCTGGGAGACAGAAGTCATCTTTCTCCAGGCCTCCGTGTCCAACCCCACCCTCTCTTCTCCTATTATCTTCCCTCCTGACCTCTTCGCTCCACAGCCAAGGCGCTCAACCTTGGAATTCTCATTGGCAGTGAACTTAACTTTAACCACTTCATCACTGCCAATGCTGCTGTGTCCCGAATTAACCTTCTGAACATTAGAATAATCACTCGGCACCTCACTCACCACTCGGCCAAAACTTGAAACTCTAGGGGCCGGGAGGATAGCTCAGAGGCAACACGCTCACCTTGGAAGCAAGGTGACGCGGAGCAACACAGGTTTGATCCCCGGGTCTGCGCTTAGAAACCTCTGGGTACTAAGCGCGTTATAAATAAACAATTACAATTACCCTTACTAAACTTGATTGCTGCTGTAGCATACTCCTAGGCATATCCCTCTACTCCTGTGAGTCCCTTAACAAAGTACTGAACTTTGCTACACACACCTCCCTCCTACAAACTTCTCAGACCCTCTTCTACCTCAATGTATAGCCATCACACTGATGGGCCCCAATGAATAAAAAGTCACTCCTTCTATAAATTCGGACTCCTTGGTCCTCATTACAAATGTGGAGGTATTTTGCAGGTGATTCCGTAGATCCTGTGGCACCCTTTCCGGCACTGTAACCACGGAATAACTAGCACATTACAACATCGCGGGAGCACGCATTCCGACATGCCAGTAACAATGCTACAAGCATGATGGAAACATCGTCAACAACAATGCCGGTTACACCATTTACGGCATGTCACTTACATAATCAACAGCAACGGAAACACTGGCACTGGTAACAACGTCACCGGAAACAACGTCACCGCCGAAACAGGAAATTCACCAGTGTCCATCTTAGAAAACCCAATCCACTTAAAAGCACACACTTTCTGTTGCCATCCGGACACGCAGACATCGGCATTGCACTCCCACGCATGGCATCTCGCATCCCTGCGAGACGGCAGTGGAAGCCACTTTTCATTGAGCCAGAGCTCAACATACTAACAGACTGCAAAGTAAAACATGCTGGAGACCTATTTGCAGCGGACCACAGCTGCAGCACACAAATCAAAAAGAATGCCATCTGGGAGGAAGTGGCTCAGAAAGTGTCAGCCATGGGACCCGTACCCTGAACAGTACACGACTGCCACAAGCGGTGGGATGACCTCTGCCAGAGGGTGCGCAACTTGCTGTCGGCCCACCGCAAGGAATGCCTGGGTACTGGGAGTGGGACAGGCACACCTATCAAACTGATGCCATGGAGGAGAAGTGCACCAGTATGCTGGACCTTGAAGGGATCGAGGGAGTCAGAGCAGCAGAGGCTGGAGCAGCGACACCTCGAGAGGGCAGTGAGTATAACGTGCCACACCAAAAGAAACACAGTGGGCAGCAAAAAGCAGTGCACAACACACAGAGACATGCCCAACTGCATGACACAAAACCACATCCAACCCACACAGTGGCAAACGAACCATGGCCATTGGCCAAGGGCACACAAACATTCCCCCCAAACATCCAAACACACATATGCCCACATAAGTACTGTACATATGCAGGCATTGACAACATGAGAACCAACACATACACGAGGCACACACCCCCAGGTAGTATGCATATACCATGTGCAATGTGCACCAGTGACACACTCACTTGCATGCACGCATCCAATCCGTCCTGACGAACCTGGCCCTGGCATGGTTGACTCCCTACCTGTCGGAATAACAGCCCCAAGTGCAATAGTGCCCCTCCCGTGCCTCCACTTAACCCCCCACCTGTGTCATTCCACAGAGCACCATTCCATCGCCATGGCTCCCCAACACCAACCATGCCCCTTTGGCCCACTCGATCACCACCATTGCACTCCACTACTGGTGTAATGCTGATGACTCACCGCCCACCTATCAACTCCCATCTTGTACTACCACATACATGAGTGAATGACTGCTAATCATGCAACATGCTCTGCTGACCATCAATGCCTCAATCCCAGCAAGACAGAGAAGCCCTTCATCATGATGCCTGTGCCCTGTAACCTACCCACTCCCTGGCCACCCACTATGGGCCCCCTCCCGACCCCCTTGAGAGCCCACAGATATTGGTGTTACCTTTGATTCACACCTCGCATCCGCACATCACAGACCATGGCAAGAGGTCCGACTTATAGCACCACCTCTTCAGAGGCACCTACCCTTACCTCGCCTACCCCCAGAAGCCCAATGTCTCCAGTGAACAGGTCCCCAGTGGGCCTGACAACAACAACAGCCTTCCCTCACTCTGCCCTTTACTCCCTTTGCCCACTCGTGCAAATCCAGGATTGTGACGCATAATCAACCTAGGCCCCAAGCCCTGGGACCGCTTCCCTCCAACCCTGGAATCACTGCACTGGGTCCCTGTGACCGCAAGTTCCAATTGCAAGACCCCCTGCCCCATAAAAGCTGTCTGGGGCCTGGTCCACCAATCCACTGTTCAAACCTGTGGTATTCCACACGGTTCATGCATTGCCCCCACGCTCTTCAACATCTACATCAGGCCCCTGCTAAGTTTCTTGAACCACCTGGGTGTGCATTATACCCACTATGCGGACGACAAGCTAAACTCAGAACTCAGATGCTATCAATAAGGTGTATGATGCTGTACAGACTTGGATGGCGGACAACTCTTTAGCCCTAAATAAAACAGAGCTTCTGATTGTAGCCTCAGGCCAGCGAATGAAGAAACTTGAACCAGCTTATAGTAGCTTCAGTATCGCTGGCAATCCCATTAATGTCTCCAAGGGTGTGAAGACACTGAGTGTCTTTTTAGACACCATACTCAGTATGAAAACCCATGTTTCGCACATCTGCGCTCCTGATGCGGCTCTACTACAAAGCTGCTGAATCATATTCGACCTTTCATCTCAGCCAGCAACTGCTCGCTTCTAGCCCGCGCACTAGTGAACTCCAGGCTGGATTATTGCAACAGTTTGCTGGCTGGTACCTCGCAAGCAAATTTACACTCACTGCAGGTCTCGCAAAACTGTGCGGTTTGCACCATCCATGGTCTGTCAAGGCAGAATCACGTCTCCAATGTCCGAAGGGAACTTCACTGGCTTCCTATAGGGCATCACATCACTCATAAAATCTTGACTCTGTGTTATAAATGCTGGAATGACACAAGCCTGAAATTCTCTAAGTATTGGATTAAGGTAAACAAACCATGATGCCAATTTCGCTCCCACAACGCCCTTAAACTGTTCCAACCCAGATACAAGCCTGTCAGGTGTGGTGGCACCACCTTTGATGTCCAGGCTCCCCTGGCCTGGAATACTCTTCCTGGACCAATAAGTTCAGCAGACACACACAGTATCTTCAAAAAATTGGTGAAGCATCACCTCTCTAATCTTAAACAGTCAGCTCATGTTTTGCTCCCTTCCTCTGGCCCTGTCCCTTTATGTTCTGTATTTGTTTTTCATGTTCTTTGTGTGCTCTGAGGCCCATGAGCATGTGGCTCTTAATAAAAACTTAATAATAATAATAATAATGAGTCACGCTGGTGGCAGCCCATCCTCAACAAGTCTCCCCCAGCATCCGTCACCAGCACTTGGCCAAGGCCACCCTTCCCTGGAATAGCCAGATTCTGTCCCACCCCATCCTACGCACTGTACTCCACTCTGCCACTCACATCACATGCACCTGCCCCTTTAGCTCCCATCAACACGTGCCCAGCCCCCTGTGGCCCCCACACCCTGCAATACACCCCCCCATCCCAGTTCCCTCACTACTCCGTCCCATGCATGACATTGTTCCCTGCACATGCACAGTACCAATGAAACAAGGCCCAGTATGGTGTTGACGCCTAATTTACACTTGTGTATATTTTCTTTTAATTTTAATTTTATTAAACTTCATGGTTTATTACAAACCTTTATCCTTAACCTCACATACTCGATTCAAACATCATAACAGAAACCAAAAAGAATCCATAACTAAAGAAATAAAAATCCTGCATAACCGCCTCTACTAAACAGGTTCTACATACCACCCCTCATAGACTTTTTCAAATGATCTTCCAACTCTGCTAATCATTTTAAACCTCTCAAGGGATCAGAATCTGTTTTCCATCAGGTCAAAAACTCCCTCAGGAAATGCATGAGACTACAAATGTTTACAAAGTTTCCACCTGCTAAAAACCACGCCTATAGTTCTTCTGCAACCACTGATTGTCTAATCAGCACCAGTCTGCCAATCTGTCTAGTTCGAACAGATGTCAGCCCCGCATAGAAATATTTAATATGCTTTAGGGTTTCACATTTCCCTTTTATATCACAAAATCTACAATTCGAATTGGGATCTTGCTTGTAGAGCCTCAAGATCTGCTTTGTTGGATATATATTCAAGCGAAATTTCATATATTGCCGTTTGTACCAAGCATTAGGAAATCTAATCAAATATTTTGTAAAGCAATTACATGCTCTGTTTTCAATTTTCAAATTTGCCTGTAGCTAATGACTATTCTTCTCCTTTATAGTCTGAATCCAATCAAAATCCCAGAGCTTTCTCTTAACCTTCTATGGGTGTGATATCAACATTTCCTCTTTGGTTCCCAGTAGCTTCAGCACAGTACGGCAATATCATGCCCACTGACCCAATAAATTGTTCTCGCCTCTAGCCAGTTCTAATTTTATAATTTCATGCGGCATGGCAGGCGAGGATAAATTACATTTCCTGAACAGGGAAAGTGTCTTTCAGACCATTCTAGCATAGAGAGAAATCAGACCAACTTCAAATCTGATAACTGATGTTGGTACAATCCTGGGGAGGTTCAAAACTTTCCTCCAAAAACAATCTTCTAATGAGGCCCAGATTTTCCAAGGAGTTGATAAAAAGGCATCTGCACCGTTTGTCCCAATGGAAGCCACTATTTCCAGCTTAAATTTGCCGCTGCTCGTTTATCAGCCAAAGTCGTGTGCATCCACTCTAGCATGCAGACTGTCCCTGCATTTGCATGGTGCTTTTGGGCCATGCACTGATGACAGTGAAAACCACCCCTGCCCCAGTATAAATTCAATGTGGCGTGTGTGTGTTGATCCTTTGACTCACCCAATAGCCAGGTCCGCTGTCCATCGTAACGCGCCATGTACCCGTGCAACGTGATATTGCACAGGTCCATGGGGTCATGTGTTGATCGTGGGAAGCGTGCCGAGCAGTGTGTGATCGTCAGGTGCACATCACAGTCGACCTGTACATTAATGGAGTGGTACAGCTTTCTGTTCCGATACACTTCCTCTGTGGCATGTCTGGCCACTAGTTCCATGTGTGTGCAGTCCAGGGCTCCCAATACATTAGGCACACTTGCAAGGGCAGGCATGGAATCGGAACTTGGTGGCATTCACCTGTGCATATGTCGTTGGTAGGGCAATGTGCTGGGACACATGACTCAGGAGGGCATCCAGAACCTGCAGGAGCACTTTTGAGAACACTGGGTGCGAGATGCCATGCAGCTACCCGACTGTGTGCTGGAATGTGCCTGTGGCAAGGAAATGCAACACAGTATGGGGTATGGCAGCACGGATGCCAATGACGTTCTGGATGTCGTCCTGGATGAGGTCCACTATTGCTAGAATGGTTTCCCTGTTCAGGCGATAGAGTGTCTGGATGTGCCTGGCAGTCGGGGACCAGCATGTAGCCCTTGTGCGGGGTATGGATGCACGCCTGCGGGGCACAATTTGCTGCCCATTGTTCCTAAGCATCCTCCTCCTACTCCGCCACTGCCTGTTGGCCTGTTGGCACTCTTGCACCTCCTGCTCATAGTGCTGCACTCCTGCATGCAGCAACGCCATATCCATAACTGCTGCTACGAATGGCAGCATGGTTGTGTTGGAGGGTATGTGTGTGGTCCTTTTCTGCAGTCCCTGTGCTCATTGTGTGCAGCTGGGTCAATTGGGTGCAGCTTTGGACTGATCCTGCACACCTGTGCCTGGTTACCGCCTGCTCTGCAGGACCAGTGTTTCCGGCATGGTTTTCCCGTTGCCACCGGCATTTTTGTGCCAGTGTTTCTGGAGAAACCAGGCTTGTAATGCAACCTTCTTTTCGTGGTGCCGGTTGTTACCGGCACTCCCTCTCGTATTGCAACCGTGCGGAATGTGTGCCAGTATTCGGAATTACCGGCACGTTGTTTCCGGACTGCCACACTTGTAATGAGGGCCCTTGTCTTCAAATCAATTCACAGCCTTGCTCCTGCCTCCTTGATAACATCTTTCTTGACTTTCGTTGTCAAGATCAAAGCCCCTCAACTCACAACAACCCAGCTTTCCTTCAGCCACCTTACACCCCCCTCTGCTCCTTCACCTGACTGGCCCCCCATCACTTGAACGCTCACCCCCAGCCATCAAAGCAATCCATTCTTTGAAACTATTTAAGTAAGATCAGACGCAAAAGAGCCACCTGCTGGCTTGCGATGGGTAATCCTATGCCCCCATGATTCCCATCCCATCTGACTTCCACCTATCCAAGCTAGCTGCGTCAGCAGCCCATTGTCATTGAATGAGCCCGCCGCTGCGGGTGCATTCAATGACAATGAGGCACCTGCCACGCCTTCTGCCACCACGCCAGCTCGGGGGAGCCCTTGAAAGACTCCCCCGAGTTGGCGTGGTGGGGGGCTAATGGCGCCTTTTGTGAAAGGCACCCGCGGCGGAGGGGCGACCTTAGCCCACCGCCATGGCCGCCTTTTACATGAAAAGCCTGCATGCGGCACCTTCTCCTGCTACGCCAGCTCGGGGAATGCCTTGAAAGACTTCCCCCGAGCTGGCGTGGTGGGGGGCTAATGGCGCCTTTTGTCAAAGGCACCCGCGGCGGAGGGGCGCATTTAGCCCACCGCCGTGGGTGCCTTTGACATCAAAAGCCTGCATGCCACGCCTTCTCCCGCTACGCCAGCTCGGGGGAGCCCATGAAAGACTCCCCCGAGCTGGCGTGGGCAAAAAAAAAAATGTAAAAAGAAAAAATTGGTATTTGGTGCCAATAAATCGGTAGGCGGTAGGACTGCTTAAAAAGCGTTATCCTACCGCCTAAATCAGTAGGGTTGGCAAGTATGGTAATCTCTGCCATCCTACTAAATAAATGTACATGGCAATGAAAGGGTATTGTTCATATTCATTAATTAATTAATAAACCAACACAGTGAAGCCACACCAATGGCAGATGCTCGCAAATCAAACCCCCCACACATTGCATGACATATTAACCAGAGAGGTGATGTAGAGGGTGAACAGGAAGGGACTGAAGATGACGTTCTGGGGTATCACTCATGGGAAGAGCCTTTGGGGGCTGGAGAAGCAACGCAAGAATGTGCATGATCTTTCCACCGTGTGGGAGCACAGCTTGGAGATTGCAAACTAAGAGAGGCCCTGCATGGTCAGTGTTTGTTGGGGTGTGGGATGTCCAGCCATGGAGGGACCGGCTCTTGGACACAACAAGCTCGGAAATCCGGCTGAGTTTGTCGAAACACCAACAAGTATGCAAATAATCTCTTCTAGAAGTCATTATATGGAATGTTTTGCATGCATTTGCATTGTGCTTATCCAGATCACCCGAATGGTAGGCCACCTCTACAGCCATGTTGAATATTGCCAAGAGGTCCAGGTGATTCAGGATGGATGACAAACAGCTTTGATGAAGTTAGAGATGTGGGAAAGTGCAGCCCCCTGGAGTGTTATTTTAGTTCTGGCTATTTGTTGGTGCTGTAAGCGCTGCCCATAAGCTGAAACTATTGGCATGAGGAGGGACGTTACGAGAGAGATAAGATGTAAGGAGGGACATTTGTATTTTTTTCTAATTGTATTTTATTTATTCGGTGCTCTCTCCAAAGCGCTGTACATACAAGAGCAGTACACAAAATATGCTTAAACAATAAAAAGCCCAAAGAAGAACAATTAGGTCATAGTAGAAAGTAGGTCGTTTTTAAGGTGAGAACAGAAAATAGCATAAGAGGGGATAGATCTGATATGGAGGGGGTCTATGTCTATGTCTATGCGCTTATAATGCGCCGTACGCCTGCAGGCATCAGGGCGCGGGGTACAGCGTTCCATAGATTGGGGACAAGTAACAGAGAGCACGAAAGCGAGATTGGGGACATTGGGGCTGGGGAACAGTGAGTAGAAAATGTAACTCACAGCAAAGAGGCCGAGAAGGACTATGCAAAGAAACCAATGAGCAACGATAAGGCAGGGCCAATCCACGGAGACATTTAAAGATGATGCAGAGGAAATGGAACGGTAGGCGAAGTTCAAAGGATAGCCAGCATAGAGAGTGAAGAAAAAGAGGGATAGAAGTGCGAGGGGGGATAGCGCAAAGAGTCTGGATAGAGTAATTCAAAATAGATCGTAAAGGACCAAGATCAGAAGCAGGAAGGCCAACGAGAAGACAGGAACGGTAGTCAAGGCGAGAAAAGATTAGTGAAGTGAGAAGAAGTTTACAGGCGTGAAATGTAAGAAACGGACCAGCTTTACGCATGTCAAAGAGTTGAAAATGACAGGAGTGTGCAATAATAGACATTTGTGAGGAAAGGGAAAGTGAAGAATCGAAAAGGACACCTAGGTTATGGGCTGTCTTAGTAAAAGAGAGAGAGGTAGGAGGAAAGTTAATGGAGGGGGGGTTGGAAAGGAAATGGAAGAGGAAGGAAAGAAAATAATTTCAGTCTTTGAGGCATTTGAGTATAGAAAGTGAGAGTGCATCCAGGTTTGAATAGACAGGTGACAGTTAGAAATAGCATCAAGAGTGTCGGAGAAATCAGAAAAAGAAATATAGAGTTGGGAATCATCTGTGTAGATGTGGGAGGAGATCCCAAATGAGGAAATTATTGAAGATAAAGCTGAGGTGGAAAGAGAAACAAGGAAGGGACCCAGGACTGAACCTTTAGGAAACCTGTGGGCAAGAGGAAACAAGGGAGAGATAGAGCCACACCAAGAAACAGAGAAAGACTGACTGGAAAGATATGACTTGAACCAAGAAAGAGTGGCACCCGAGAAACCCAAAGACTGATGTGTGAACAGAAGAGTCAAATGGTCCATGGTGGCAAAGGCATGAGAGATATCAAGTAAGGTAGGAAGAGAGTTTAGAGTGTCTAGTGGAAAGAAGAGAAGTAGAGACAAAAAGAAGGGCCGTTTCCCTAGAATGGCCGGAATCCAGATTGAGTTAGAGGGAGAAGAAAGATCTGATTAAGATAGACAGAAACCTGAGTATAGACCACATGTTCCAGAATTTTAAATAGGTAAGGAAGTAAAGAGATAGGATGTTAGTTAGAGGGAGAAGACATATCTAAAGAGGGTTTTTTCAGAAGAGGAAGGATCACCGCACTCTTGAATTCATTTGGGAGGGTAGCAGAGGTGAGAGATTAATGAGAGAAGTAAGGTACGTCAATGAGAGGGGGAAGCCTAGTGATGAGCGTAGAAGGTATAGGATCAGAGGGAGAGACACTAGGGTGAGCACGAGAGAGAAAGGAAGCAGTGACAGAGTCCGTAATGGGAGAAAAAGAGGAAATAGAAGAAGAAGAAGAGGGAGGAACAGAAGAAGAAGTGGAAGCAGTAGACTTAGAGGAGGAACGTAGATGCTCAACCGTAGAGATGAAGAAATTAGCAAAGTCAGAGGGTGAAAGAGAAGAAGAAATAGATGGATCAGGGGAAGGAGGAGAGGGTATTTGATTCAGAAGGTGAAAAAGACGCAGAGGGTGAGGAGAGTATGAAATAATGAGGTTAGAGAAGTAACGTTTTTTAGCAGCAAGAAGAGCAGAATCAAAGGACGAGTGAAGGGAGGAAAGCAAAGAAAGATCTGAAGGAGAATGGGACTTTTTACAGAGTCGCTCCACACGACTAAGAGAGGAGCAAAGGGTGCAGAGCTCGGGGGACAACCAGGCTTGAGGAGGCTTGGCTAATGGTTGAAAGGGCCACAAATGATGAAGTATGAATTAAGTCAGGAGAGAATCGGAGAGCAGTGTTGAGAGTGGCATGAGAGTGGCAAGCAGTGTTGAGAGTGGCATGCAGTGTTGAGAGTGGCATGCAGTGTCGAGAGTGGCAAGCAGTGTTGAGAGTGGCAATTGGACATAGCTTGTCAATGTTGTTTTACCCTGTCCCCACCCTTTAACTGCCCATTGTCATACTAGTCCCTATGGTCATTCCCACCTGCCATCTACCCCTCCCTGCCAAAAGCACACACCAGCTGGATCTCTTTGAGCTAGCGCTGTGCTTTTAAGGGGGGCCAATGTTATTTCTAAGAACGCTGCTGAAAGGTAATGGCTTAATTACAGCTGTAAACATTACACAAAGAGAGGGAGCCGGTTACAATGTGCAACAGCCCGGCAGCAAACAAAACACTTACCACAGAAAGGTGCACATTTATATTGGGATAGTCAGCACACCTTACATATCCGAATCACTAAATTCATTAATTGCAGCTGTAAACTGGGTCGTGCTGTAAGAGAAATGTCACAACCAAGTGTACCTTTAACTACTTCTACTATCTGTATCCTTGCATCATCTCCTCGCACTGAATGTCTGTTTAAAACGAGCACTGGAAAAGTTGCCAGTTTTGGCTCTTTTATAGGCATTAGATAGACATTTTCCCGGCACTGCCATAGTATACCCAGATGCTAACACCATGAGCCAGCCTTTGCCATCTTATGACCAAGTAGTAGCGTTATGGCAGTGAATTTAACAATTCCTACGTGGACCCCTTGCTCACTACTCTTAGAGGGGCACAGCTCCTCCCTACTGATGAGGTCCAATCAGACCGAAACACGTGTCTGGGGATGCTGTTGGTACTCTTGTTCAGAGGAGAATTGCCTAGCATTTCGGTGCTGGACTGCCCCAGGGCAGGACAAAGACTAGTATGTTTAGGATATTTCTCCTCTGTGAAAGATAGTGAGCTAAAGACTCTGGGTAAGTCTCTCGTAAGCAGGACTAATGTCTGGCAGAGGGACTCCCAGGACCCCCCTTGTTTATTTAATAATTCCAATCCCATGCCTACACAAAAGCCAAGCAAGTTTGCTTTGCCAATGCTTGTTGTTGTTGTCATCTGCACTGGAGGTGAACTTCCACCCACCCGTGGTCCTTGCGGCATCTGCAGGGTTCAGAAGGTGAACTCCTAACATCTTCTGCATGTCTGTCAAGTTGGCCTGTGGTGCATCTTTCAGTGGAACAGATGTAACATGCAGATCAAAGGACGCCATGCACTTAGAACACAGTAACTAATAACCCCCCAACTGTCATGGAACCCGAGTCTGTCCATTCGAATTGAAAAGCGCAACAGCCATTTGAATATCATGTTACTGGCCTATCTATCTACGGCAGCATGAAAGAATCTCGGGGAAGCCTGCTCAGAGAATGGAGAATTACTGTACTACGAGAAGTAACCAACCTGGCGATCCCTTCTGCCTGTTTAGCACTGTCCTGTTTTCTCCAGGGGTCTCCAAGTCAGTCCTTGAGAGTCTGAATGCCACACTGGGTTTTAAAAATAAACACGGTGGCCCTGATTCTGAGGAGCATGAAAACATAGCAAAGTGTTCTTCCACTAAGGAAGAACACTTTCCTAAAAGCACCATATTCTGTTAAAGTGATAATGTGGCTGTCCTGGCATCAAATCCACCACTTTTGCGTGTGTCTGATGTACTGCTTGACAACAGCCATAGCCACCATGAGGAATGCAGGGTGGGCACTGCAAGGGGATTCTCCCTTAAAAAGCACTGGTTTTGCACGTTAAAAAAGGAGATAAACTGGGACACCTCTGAGATGTCTGCACCCTTTTCCTTGTCTGAAAATAGCATTTTCCAGACTGCAGTACCACTTTTCTGAATTGCTAAAAGCTTAAGGACACTTTCGCAAATTAGAAAACTGCAGTCTTTAAAGAAATGCTCGTACTGCCACTGGAGCACATGTTTCTCCCACAACGAGAGGTTTTAGCAGCTTTTGCTGCAGGAACACATGACATCTCCCCTCGAATAAAACCACCCACCTCCGAATGGTGATGCTGAAACTGGAGGGGAGAATGTCCGTTGTCCACACTACTTTTAGCACGAGCTCAGAATCGGGTATACTTAAATCACAGAGAGGACCTGCCCCTTAGTATCGTACTTTGAGAGTCACAGGGGTTTGATTTCCATATGACTCACTGTATGGAGCAAGAAAAATAACACAAAGAGAAAGGAACAAACATTAATTATTGCAATAATAATAGTAAAGGGATCTTGTAACGCACACTTCTGCCATTTTGTCTGTCTTCTCGCAGTGCATGGCTCTGCAAGAAAAGAGGAGGGGGGTTGTTACTGGGATTGTGAGAGGGGCAGATGCGAAAACTGTGATGTTGCTGTGTGCAGGTTGGAAGTACACCGTTCCTGTGTGCTTTCTATGTCGTTGGCATAGTTGTTTGGAAGTATGCGATGTGGAAAAGAGATCCCAAAGACTGACAGTGTAGGGAATGCTTTAGAGCTGTGTTGCTTATTAAGTGGGATTGGGGCAGGAGTAAGGCAGAGCAGAAAAGAGAAATGTTGGATCAGCGTTTGGTGATCTCACTAGTTTGTTAACTAGGCCCAGGGGTGGACTGGTCTATAGGGAACTCTGGAGATTTTCCGGTAGGCCTCTGCACCACGGTGCTCTTTTGTGTGGTATTTCCAAATGTTCCCATAGGAAAAGTGTTGGGCTTGCTGAAAATGTGCAATATGGGGCCACTTTGAAAATTATTTCCAGGGCCTGTTTTGTTTTCCAGTCCATCCTTGACTAGGCCTGGTACTGCCGTCAGTGTTGTGTGTTATGATGTGGTGTGAGGTGGAAGGGAAAGATTTAGAGGGAGGGTGCTGCTAGTCGGGGTGGACATTTAGAGTGAGGTCTAAATAAATGTACCTCAATAATATTTGTCTCAGAGATCGTTATGTATTGTTAGGTGGGATTTGTAGAGCGCACCTCTGCCATATCCATGACTGTGTGGTATTGGCAATCTTCTTGTGTGATATGATATGATTGGTTATTTATAACTACCCAGAGATTTCTGAGCGCGGACCTGGAGATTGAACTTGTGTTGCTCCGCGTCGTCTTGCGTCCAAGGCCAGCATGTTGCCCCTGAGCTATCCTCCCGAGACGATTGCTGATTTCCTGACCTGGGGTGGTGTATAGGGAACAGTCCAGGCAAGGGGTCAGAAACCTAAGCCCTCACCAACCTATTCCCAATTGGCATATGCACACAATTTCTTGAATGACTGCTTATTTCTACAAAGCTACATGTGCAGAAACCTTGACTTGTTGTACTGCATCAGGGAAAAAGAAATTTAGGTTGAAGTGCGGCAGCTGTGGGAAGGAATTTGTTTAAGTTCCTGTTTCTCACCAAGCATTTATGCAGCGCTACACCGCAAAGAAGCGAGTCGGCCTTCAAAACCCTTTCACAGCCCAGAGCTTGGCACGGAAGTGCAGCTGGCAAGTGCAGCCAACCGTGGGAAGGACTTTGTGGACCGTTACCCCACCATGAGGAGCGTCTGCTTTCAAAAACCCTTCACAGCGCGGAGCGTGGTGCGGAAGAATGGCTGGCAAGTGCAGTCAGTCGTGGGAAGGACTTTTTTTCAGGTCCTGTTTCTCCTCAAGCGCTTGTGCACGGTTATAACACCGGGTGGCGGGTCAGCTTTCAAAAGCCCTTCACAGCGCAGAGCTTGGCGCCGAAGTGCGGCTGGCAAGTGCAGTCCACCAGAGGAAGCAAGAATTGGATAGGAAGAGGCTGTGGGAGGTGAGAGGCAAGAGGGCATTGGCAGGCTGTGAAATCCTGTGAGTTTGGATTCTTCTCCACCACCTTATTTTAATCTATTTGGAGGTATTGGGATATGGAGGTTCCCACACATACAGAATATAATCTGTGGTGCAGTAAACTGGCCCGTGTGCTTCCTCCAGTATTCTCCCCCAACCTGCAGAGCAGGACGTTTGCAAGAAAATGGAACTTAAAGAAGGTGGCGGTTGGAGGGACTAGAATCTTTCAAATCTGCCTCAAGGAAAAAACATCCAGGAAATAAAATTACTGATTTTTTTCAACTAAGCCTCAGAGGTCCATAAGGCTGCTTGAGACTGCCCACAGAACGATATTATGAGGCAATCTCTGACTATCTCACGGGATCATTCCTTGTTGAACCTATACAGTGATGCTATGAAAATGAGTCTTAACATGGTAAAGATACTTCTCAACGGGTAAAGGTCCAGTCTGGAAAGGAACTCTATCAATTTCTGTACACCAACTAGAGTGGTGTGTACACATTTTAAGGATGGGATTTAGGACTCGAATATGGGCCCAGTGGACACTTTGGACCCTCCTTCAATTCCAGCCCTCCATCTTGTCCTTCAATCTCTTGTCAGGTTTTATGACAATATTAAAGAGAGTGTCCAAAATAATGTGAGAATGTTACTGTCAATTATTTCATGGCTGGATTTGGGAACGACTCTTTCATAGCTCAAAACCTTAAATACAAAAAGCCCCACTATTTTATCCTTTTCTGGGTTACATCAAACCATGTTTCCTCTGACTGGCAGCAGGGAATCGCCTGGGGGTGTGGAAACAATTCAATCTAGAATAGAACAGGTGCCACACCAGATTTGGTTGCCTCTCCAACTGAAAAAAATGTAATCAAACTGTCCATATCGGAGTCCCCAGTGTTGGTTGTAGAAGCTCCCGAGCGAAACTAGAAAGATCCAAATCTGTCAAAACGTTGAAAAAAAATCAAAACGGAGTCCGTCTAAATGAGAATTGCTGCTGTAGAACATTTGAAAAGAACCTTCCATTACCAGAGGAAAACAATTGGATTTCCCTGCCGGAAGAAATACAGAAAGAAAACTAAAAGGAAAATAAAATGCTACAAGAGCAACAAACAGAAAATAATTACAAGGTTTTTTGACCCAGCAAATCATTCTATAATGGAGGTCGAAGAAGAGGCATCTAAGTGTGAAAGAGACTTCCACTTTGAAGGAGTGTGAAAAGATCCAGAAAACCCCTCTGCCAATACCAATGACGGCTGTCTGTAAGAACGAAGTTTTATCACTCGTACGAGAAAGAAGAAGTATTGGTTTCCAATCAGTTTGACAAGATTTTACTGACTTTCTTTCACTTAGTCGATTGAAACTACTGGAAATCTTTGCGCATAGTCCTACTTGAACATCAAATTAGTGGAGGGTTTTATCAGAACATTGTGAGAAATCAGTTGTGAACTTTCATTCTCTGATTGTCGCCCGACTAATATGGGATCATATGGATTCTTTTAGATGAATCGGTAGGGATCTTTTTTTCAAACTTGGGGCTGAGTGTGTTAAAAGTGGATTTCTGGAGACTGTGTTATGGTCTAGGGCCTGCTTCACAGAAGCGTTTTCTAATGGCGCAATCCCATAGAAAAACACTCTGAGAATCAGGCCCTAAATTTCCTATTTTGAATCTAAGAGGCAATTTTTAGATCAGGTTCCTCTCTAAACCTAAAACTTCCGGTGAAGTCGACTCTCACATGATGGGCTGATCTTGGTTACCTACAACATTGGCAAAAAACAAATCATGTTTCTTGGTGACACATAATCTTCACCCAAATGTACTCTGCAACAGATAAGGAAGCTTGCATTTGCTCTGTGGTCTGTGAAGATCTAAGAGATGAGGAGGGACATTTCACATAAGGAGATATTCGGGAGGTTATTAATAAATCTAAACCTTCCAGAGCCCCTGGACCGATAAAACACAATGTGAAACTGTGGTCTAAACTTCTTAGAATCCTCTTCATGGATATGGTGTGCACACTTGAAATGACCTTCTTATGGCATTTTTCCTACATAATTCCTGTATGTGGAACAGTGGTCTAACCTTCTTAGGATTCTGCTCATGGATATGTGTACACCCTCGAAATCCCCTCTTTAAGGTATTCGTCCTGTATAATTCTCCCATATAAAAATGGTGACAGGTTTAAGCATGGCAATTACAGGCCCATCACCATATTGGAACTTCAAGTAAAATGTGTGCATCTATGATCTTAAAGGAATTTGAAACTTGGGCCTTCGATACCAATAGACGGTTGACATTTCAAGTAGGCTTTAGCTAGAACATGGATACCTCGCTTAATGGAGTTGTTTTAATGTTATTACAGATGCAAATGCTGCCTAAGACTGGGAAAGTATCGTACAAGGAGAGTATTGATCTTACGTATGCCTTTAACATGGTTAACAGGTGCAGACTTGGGCAAAATTGAAATATTGGAAAATCCCAGCAGATTAACTAAAACTAATAATGCTTATTTATAGCAACTCCAAGGTTCACATTTTGTTAAACATGGAAGGATACTTTTCCCGCCCTATTGCTACTACTTTTGGATGGTGCCATGGATGTATCCGGCCACCTATATTGTTTAATTTGTATGTGTCAAACATAGATGAATTGTGCATCACCATCCACTCTTTTCCAGTCATATTGGGCCATTTATATCACTGACAATCTTCTGCTTTTCAACAGCACTCTGATAGGTCTTCAGCATAACCGTACAGCCTTTTCCAGTTACCATATTACAAATAATGTGCTTGTGAATAGATTCAAAAATCATTTTGTTTTCGAGGTTAAAGGGGCTGAGGGTTATAACCTGGGTGGTTTAAGGTACGAGGATTGCGAAAACAAAAGCTTTGCATTATTTGGGCTTTACACTTACTAACTCAGCTTCTATAAAGAAAATCGTGGAAACATTAAAACTGAAAGCTAGACCATTTATTGCTCAAATAAAGAGAATTCTCTTCAGATTCTCGATGCTCTTAATATTACTTATAAAATATCATACAATGAAGGTTATACCAGCTTTAATTTATGGTATGGTAATTAAATTGGCCCCCTTTACTGGCGTCATAGAGTTGAGGGATTAATATGGAAGCAGGTTTTAGCACTTACATTCTCACTATTATAAGACATGAATTGGTATTATCGTCTTTGGGCTCATTGGTGACATGGAAGTGTCTTTGTCTGTTTAAGGAAATAGTGAATCCCCTTCCGAACACAGTGAATGAAGACCTTGGATATATCTTGGATGCTGATACTTGTACCAAAGTTAACTGAATTTACCAAAATAAACAACTCAATGGTAATACTTTTGGAGAGTGATCTTTGAGAGTTTATTGAATATTTCTGATATGTAAAAAGAAAACTTCATGATTGGGATTGGATCAATACAGTTAATAAGATGGCATCTTATTCTCTAAATAGAGAGTACACCATTTTTTTTAGAAAAAGAGGGGGGTCTGGGAAACTCTCTACCAGCACAAACACAGCCAATTGACTTGTTACTTGGTGGATGGCCCCTGGGAGAGTCTCCTTTAAAGGAGGGCCTGGGAGATTTTACTGATCTATACACCGGAAAGAAAATAAGCAGCGACAAAGTCGGTAGGTTTGGTTCTGCGTTTATACGTTCTTGATGGGCGTGTTGAGCATCATCTGGTTAGTATAGTCAGACTCACACACAAACTGCACTATTTATATCATGTCCCTTGGGTAGTGGGACACACACAGAGGGTAACCACTGCACTCATTGCATTATTTGCTTAGTGTGATATAATAGATACTACTCTTTTTATATCCTAATTGGTGCAGTCCCGCACACTCAGCCTACAAATATTTCACTATTAATGTCAGATGCTTTGCAAGGGCTGTAGCACAGGAACTTGTGTAGGACATGTGCAAAAGAAGAAGGTCAGAATTCAGAACGCCACAGCCACCAAAGCCAATGACCCCTCTCTTAGGTGGGGTTAGAGGCTGCCACAAAAGGTTAAACATGTAAGTCACTCTTTGACTCTTGCCCCTGACCAATGGGAGGAAATGGCCTAAGAAATCAGGGACAATTGGTAAATATCAGCAAGAATGAGATCAGGCAGGGACGAAGGGCTGAAATCTGGTCTTGTCCCCAAAAATCAGAGACGCACGGTAACCTTCGGTATAAGTGGCTGGCTAGACCCCAGAGTGGACCCTGGAGGGACAGCCTGCAGAGCAGGCCACCCCTCTGGCCACCCCTCACCCCCCGGTGGGGCCCTAGCAACTCTCCTCCTCCCTTGGAGGCAGAAGGGGCATCCCCAGGCCCAGCCACTTCCAGCTTGGGCTCCGGGGAGCAGTTATTAGGCAAGGGCTGCTGGGCTCTTTCACTTTGTTGCAGCCCCAGAAGTATTTATAACAAATAAATGTATATTATAAAGACAATAAAAAATAAGTCAGCGCGCCCCTCTGCGAGAACAAACATGGCCCATTGACCTGTTCTTTGGGAAGGTACCCACTCGAGAGTCCACAGCAACACTTTAGCTCAATGCTATGGCAATTCCCTTCTGAACAGGAGTACCAACAGCAACCCCACGTGTTTCAGCCTTGTTGGGCCTCATCAGTCAGGTGGAGCTGTGTCTCACTGAGCACAGTGAGCAAGGGGGGCACGTCTGGATGACCCTGGGAAACTTAGGGTGACTAGACCTAAGGCCCTTGAAACAATAAAAAAGAATTAGTCATTGGCGCCCCTCTGCGAGAACGAACACAGCCCATTAACCTGTTCTTTGGGAAGGTACCCACTCTAGAGTCCGCAGTCACACCTTAGCTCACTCTACCTTTCACAGATGGGAAATATCCATTTGCATATCAATCTTTGTCCCGCCCACATGGGCAGTCCAGCACCGACATGCTATGGCAATTCCCTTCTGAACAAGAGTACCAACAGCAACCCCAGACACGTGTTTCAGCCTTGTTGTGCCTCCTCAGTGAGGTGGAGCTGTGCCTCTCTGAGCACAGTGAGCAAGGGGTCCACGTCTGGATGACACTGGGAAACTTAGGGTGACTAGACCTAAGGCCCTTGAAACAATCGAAAATTAGTCAATAGTCAGGCACACAGTGCTTTAAATGGGCCGGTCCTACGCAGCTCTGAGGGCCGGCACTTCTAAATGTTCTCCTTATTGAGGACGGGGTTTTTCTCCAAACTGAAGGAGAGTACCGGCACTCACGTATGGTGGGAAAAATCAAAGCGTGTTATAACGCTTCGCTCCTGCAACATTTATTGTGAGAAACTGTGCTTGTTTCCCCACCTCACTGCCACCCTCTGTGCCCAATACCATACTGCTTCCTTTGAACCACACCCAGCTGACAGGCAATGCCCCCACCTCACCTGTCTTCTTAACATCACTAGCGTGCCAGGTCTCAAGAAAGCGGCAGCAGTTGGTGCATTTCAGAACGGAGTCCTTCACGCCAAAAGAAAAACAGGCGGCCACCTGCTCAGAGCTCCCACCATGCCCCTTGGTCCTTTTCACCTCAAAGTTCACTCTGGCCCTCCGTTGGCAGATCATCTGTGTCCAGTGGAGTAACGTTGCTGAAAATGTTGGGGGGGACATGACATCGGAAGAAAAGGTGCCCCAGCCAAATGAATGGGGACAAAATGGTGTGCCATGAAAGTTGGGGGGGGACAACCCCCCCCGTCACCCCTAAAATTACGCCCGTGTCTGTGTCACAAAAGGTGTCAATCGCTGTCACACACCTATATGCCGTCTGGGCGACTCAATTTGACAGCTCTTCCACACGTTCCTGAGACAGGTTCTTTGCAGGTGTGGGCATCTTAAGCTCTGCTATGGAAGTTGTCATGGCAAACTATTTGAGATCCCTTAGTGGTATTCTTAGGCTGCACTGCATCCTGCCTTTGTTATGCACTGCCATGCAGTATGACCATCGTGCCTCTCACCGCCTCCAGCGTGCTGGATCCCACGACAGCCAACAGTAGCTCTGCCCGTCTGGCCCACATCATCTTTCACTACAATAGCAGATGAGCTTGTGGGCCGCCCTGCCCAAAAGACTTCTAGGCAAAACAGTGGCTCGAGGATTCCAATCCAATTATACATGAGTTTGATACGACCACCACCACAGTCCTCCAGAATAATATTTGGGATAATTTGTTTCAAACTGTGCTTTTAGAAGTGTTTTTGAGACACAATAGGGCTAATTACAGGGTTACTGGCAACCCCGTAACACCCTTACCACCGCCTGATATCCCGGTGCCATAGGACTCCATGGAATTGGGGTCACTGAAGCAACGGCACTGTTGGTAACGGTGCCGGGGCTTCAGTGACAACCATGCTGGTAGGGGCCTGAAAACCTGTCAGGTCAGGCCTGCTGGGGGATCCATGGCCCCTAACAGCATTGTTGTAGTATGGCGGTACGGAAAGGGTGCTGGTACGTTGCTTCCGGCACCCTTATTTCCGGATTGCCAATGTCACTGAAGTGGATGGGGCTCGAACGATGGAATGAACTTGAAGTACCAATGTTTGTAATTGCTACATATCAAGAAATCACCCAAAAAGCCCGCCATAAAAAGCCAGAAAGTTCAACCAAATACCTCATTCAGTGCTAAGGGCTGTGGGGATTGCTGGAGTGTCCCCCGTACCCTTCTTCACTATATTGTGAGAGAGAGTTGCGGGGGTGTCCCCTGCAGCCGATCCCAAAAAGCAAAAAAAGAAAATAGAAAAAAGGTAAGGACCCTGCAGCACTGGTTCCTGATCACAGAAGTGAAAGGGAACAGGCGTTGCAGGGACACAGCGAGTCAGCGGCACACAGCGAAGTGTGGGGTGGGGGTGGGAGCCAAGTCGGAAATGTTCAGGGGAGACAAGACCGAGGGTTATTTTGGAAAAATGATCTTTGGTCTTTTCTCCCTCGAACATTTCCGTCACAGGCTTCCAACCCCGATCCCATATCAAAGCCAGCACACTGCAGCAAGCCCATCATTGTAATAGCTCCAATCACAGTGCTTAAACATTCCACACCACCAACACAACAAATCGGAACAAAATGGCGGAAAATTTCCCCTATGCACATTATAGCCACAGACTGCACAAAACCACGTCACAAACTAGAGTCAATGCCAGAAACATAATATTGCTCATCAGCAAATGGCCACTTAGTTTGTGCAATGCCCTTGAACGATATTGCCAGTTTCTACAATGGCCCCCACTTAATGGTTGTGTCCACGGTCTAATCCTCTTTTTCTTTCACGTCACCTCCCAACCCTCTTCTTTCTTATCAACGGGCCTAGGTCTGGCGACACCCTGTTGGGGTCACAGGGCACCACCTCCCATAGAAAGATCAGACGACATGAGACCACCAGTGTGGCAACGAGCTCAATCTAAATGCTGGATAATATTGCACAGCGTTAACATTGTTACCTGTCACCGCTCAAAGCTGTCCTTGCGCATCAGTGCTGTGCAATGTTCTTTGCTCCCTGCCAAGTGTATGTATCTGTTGCTGTGCAGACCGGTGATATGCCATGGCCAGGCGGGGTAAGAAGGGTTGACACAGGCGGCCAGCAAGGGGCACAGAGAGGGGCACGAAGAGTGAGCAATGGTGAGTGATAGAAATTGAATCAAATGGAGAACTACACAAATGGAGATGGAGATACAGAGTGAAGAGTGAGACTAATAGAAGGGGTGGGGGGCAGGTAGAGACTGGCAGGGCCCGAGCCTCAGTGACATTGATGGACTCTGCCTGGGCCGAGCCCCCACCCACTCAAACGAAGACCGGTGAGTGCCTGCACGTCTTGTCTTCCATTTTAAGCACTGGGCTGCGCTTTTTGTATTATGTGCTTTAGACCCAATCTAAATACTGCGGTTTGCATCTTGTGCTCAGTGTAGCCACACATGCTGACGTGCTCTAAACACCTAGCTATTTCCAACAGTGCATAGGCAAGCAGAGTCTGGTAGTGCAGCACCATGTGAGCAGATGCACCAGCCCACGCAGGGGGCGCTAGAGGGCCGCTCCTCTGGCCAACCTCTCTGTGGACTCGTCTCCTCTCGCTGAGGGGGCAGAAGTGCATGCCCCCTATGGTCTGGCCGGAAACAGCCTGGTCTCTCTTTCAGCCCAGGCACCAGCAGCCACCCTCCAGGGACGTCATTTCACCAAAATGCCAGGGGTAGCGGAAGTGACACAACACGACCCTTGACCCCCTGGTGACATCACAGGACGTGATGTCATTTGACCCCACCCTGAAGTGATATCGCGGGATGCGATGGAACGCGACCTTTCACCCGTTGACAAAACAGGAAGTGCTATCACATAGCATTGTACACTACAAAAAGTATGGTTATATCACCACTATAATGTGATGTACATTTCATACAAGAATGGATCGCCATATGTATCATTAACATCAGTGTGTATAGGCCCATATTACCAAATTACTGTGAATGCAAGCAGATGTACAAGGCCAAATGATAATGATGTGTTATTATATAGCACTTACACTTAAGCGCTTTATATAGAAAAAATATACACCCAATATCACCCAACCTGTGTTGGTACTCATTTATCGACCTCAGAAGGATGAAAGGCTGAGTTGAGGAACGCGACCTTTCACCCGTTGACAAAACAGGAAGTGCTATCACATAGCATTGTACACTACAAAAAGTATGGTTATATCACCACTATAATGTGATGTACATTTCATACAAGAATGGATCGCCATACGTATCATTAACATCAGTGTGTATAGGCCCATATTACCAAATTACTGTGAATGCAAGCAGATGTACAAGGCCAAATGATAATGATGTGTTATTATATAGCACTTACGCTTAAGCGCTTTATATAGAAAAAATATACACCCAATATCACCCAACCTGTGTTGGTACTCATTTATCGACCTCAGAAGGATGAAAGGCTGAGTTGAGGCGTTTAAGAATAGACTAAATCAGTGACTCACCCCCTGAAGTGTGGTTGAAATAAACCTTTAATGAGTCTAACAATTATTGTATAGAATTCCAGAAAGATACATTATTTGGTATTCCTATTCTTTCTTATTTGGGGTCAGTGCTGAAAGTGTTAGACTTGTGTCACTCCTTTTCTTCTTTTTTTAAGGGTCTTTAACAAAAAAGCCAGGCACTCCAGAACTAAAGAGCCACATAGTGCTGGCCAGAGCCCATGAGCTTGCATTACGAAAAAAAACCCTTTTTTTTCTTTTTTTTTCCTAGAGGTCGCAAGGGTGACCACAGAGGTTGCAAGGGAGACCTCAGAGGTCACAGTTGCAACCTCTGGCGACCCCTAAATGACGTCCCTGCAACCCTCCAACCAAAACTGTAGTTCCAGAGATGGGGTAGAGGATTAAAGTTTAGGTTCGGTTGATGACAATGCCATTTTGGAAATGGAAGTGAGAAGGGTTCACCAGTTTGGAATTGGACTGTGTAACACAGGATTGGCAGAGCCACCCGGGAAACGATGATGTTCTTGGGCCAGGCATACTTGTGGCCTGAGCAGAGTTGGGACCGCCCGTTCGGATGACTCTAAGAAAGCAAAATGTGTTTTCCAATAAAATGTCATTTGTTTTTCCAAATCAGAAAAAAGGTCTCGGTCTCATCTCATTATGTGTGGGCAATGTATATGATGTATTGCTGGTTAGGCGGCCATAGTAGTGGTTAGCCCCACTATGCCCTCTGCTTATTTAAGGTTGAGAAACAGGCTACAAAGGTGCGTAGGGTAGGCAGGCATGAAGACTTGCTACACACTGCATTATTAGTGTGGCATGATATCTTCAGACACATACGAAGACTGTCAACCAGGCACACTTTTAGTGCAGGCAGATGTACGTACACACAGGGGCCGATTCTGTCCTTGGGCCCGGAGTGGCCAGAGGCCATGAAACTAGAGGGCCAAGTCATTAAGCGCGCAAGAGAGGGAGGCGCACTCAAAAGGCAGTGGCATTCAGGTGTCACGTATGGGGCCCAAGGCATACTCCCCGCTGAAGGAATACAAAGCGGGCTATCCAAAGGTAAGTGTAGGAATATAGGGAAAGAACACAAGTGTAAGGGAATTTAGATAGGGCTCCCAGTGGGGGTGCGGGGGGATGGGTGCCAACATTTGTGGGGGGATTAGGGGGCTTAGGGGGACACCCCGAGCACACATTTGAACGCACACCGAAGTTCAGTTATTAACTGTGCCCCTCCGGAGGCAGGCTGTGCTGATAAGCACATTTTTTCTTCCCGCCCTCCCACCACAACAATAGTGAATAAGAAAACAAAGGGTAGGGGAGTATGGCGAATAAAGAGGTGCTGTGGAAAGAAAAACTTCAACTTTGCCCCTCACGTAGGCAGGTGGTACAAATGGAAGAAAATAGAACGTAAACAAGTGGAAAAGCCAATGCAAATGAAATGAGAAGCAAAAAAGGAAGTATTGGAATCGAAGAAAAATATAGAAGTCTAAAGTCTAAAGGAGTTAATGGATTTGAAGAGAAGATGTGGAGCAGAAACAGAGAGAACAATGTTGCAGGAGAATGGTGGCACGGGTAAGGGTAGAGGAAGCCCACCTGCGAACAAGGCACCGCCAGCAAAGAAACGAAGGAACTGATAAGACTCAGGTAAGACCAGGTCCTGCCTGCTGAACGCTAAAGGGGACCTGGGCGAGAAAACCAGAGCATTAGATGGTTAATACATTCATCTTCCTCTAGCTCTGGGAACTGTAATCGTCTGGCGGGAGGTGGACATATTCTTCCTGACTGTGCAGTGTCCAAAAGCACCTACAATCCTGATTATACCTATTTTGTGTTGCAAAAATAAAGCCTGTGGACAAATATTTTCCACCAAAATATGATGTATATGGTTTTGTTTCATAGGGCCGCAATATGTCTATGCTCAGTTTATGAGCACACGATGAAAGTAGTGTGGAAATACGACATTCTCCCCTCGAGTTTCCAGCACCACCATTCTGAAGGGTGTGGGAGTATTGGCGGGAGATGTTGTGCTTTCCATCAGCAAAAGCTGCTAAATCGCTCGTTATTGGGGAAACATGTGTGTCACGTTGTAACGTGACTTCTATTGCTGCCCCACATCGTTATGTGGTCGGCTCTCAGTTCTGGCCAAAAAGCAAGAAGAGGGACGTTGGGCTAGGGAGGGGGTTAGACGAGGGGGTAAGGTGGGTCAGCATTCTGGCAGTTAGCCATGATGTGGTAATGAATAAAGACGTGTTTTAAACCCCGATTACGTCCCCGTATTTCTGGCCCTGTCGGGGCCTCCTTTGACGATCCATTCAGGAAAGCCCTGCACCTTGCCCGCGCAGGGGTCCAACAATGTGCTCCAGTAGCATTGTGAGTATTTCTTAAAAAACTGCCACTTTTCTAATTTAAGAACGTTTTCTTAAACTTTCAATAAACTAGAAAAGTGGAGCTGCAGTCTAAGAAATGCTATATTTATAAAGGGGAAAAGTGTGCAAGGGAGTTTAATGCACCTCATAAGTGACGTATTTTAACTCCTTTTTTGTCGTGCTAAACCAGTCCTGATAATTGTCAGGTTTGTTGCTCACCTTAGTGGCAGGTCGGGATGAAGAAACTTGTTTCTGGCGATGTTTCTGGCGTAAATTGGAGTCCTGAAGAAAGGGACGTCCCTCTCCGATCGCCACGCTGCCTAGCAAGTAGATGCCAGACTGTGTAACAGCTGGAGTAAGACTCCGTGAAACGTGTGAAAAAACCCTTGGCAGGGAAAAACCCACAATGTGTTCTTATTCGCCAAATTCCAGAGAGTGTTCTCAGAAGATGTAGTTTCCAAACATGAGGCACTAGCTGGAGCAGAAGCAGAGGATCGAAGAAGTTCAGGATGCACAAAGGTCCTCGGAGGAAGGTAGGAACCAGGACAGGTAAGGAGAAGGCAGCCTGCAGAGATCTAACGGCTGGAAGCAGGGAGGCGAAAGGAAGAGGGCTAGAAGGGACCAACCAAGGGAAGAGGCACAGGAAGTAGACAAGGAAGCATGGAAGGCAAAAAACTAGAAAGCACTGAGCTAAGGATCAAACGTACCTTAGCGTTGCGACACACTGTGTTTTCCGCGGCCGTATGTTTTGCAGCTGGCAACGAGCGGTTTGCTACAGCAACGTGATATCTCGCAAGTGCGGAGCAACGCAACCAGGAAGAGAAAGAGACGCCCTTGTTGCTCAACACCATGGTGGCCATTTTAACAGGGTGCAGGCGAGACGATCCGGCGAAGGGAAGATAAAATGCCATTTGTTCCAAAGTGACCAGGTAGGTTGAGTCAGGATAAGAATCCCCTCCATGTGGCTGGCCTGCATTCCTGATGGTCGCTGAGGCTGTTGTCAAGCCATAAATCAGGCACATGCAAAAGGGGAGCCCCGGGGGGGAAAGCAAAGCATTTCCCCCAGTATGATTTTTAGCGCTTCGCGTTTTTATGGGGCACGGGACCGAGCAGCTGCTGGTTGGTGGTGTGCCCCAGGAATGGGCGGGGGCGTTGGTTAGTAGTTGGGCCCGCGGCAGGTGTGGGCTGTGGAAGTTTTTTGATTTTTAATAATTTTTTAATCATTAGTTAACAATTTTCCAAAAACTGAGTGTAATGACTCAGGTACAAACAACTCCCGACATGTTTCAGTTCTTGGTTGCTCAGATGCAACCAAACAACACATACAGTGTTGAACTGTATGTGTTGTTTGGTTTGCAGCTTTTAAGTGGGCCCTCAGCTACTAGGAGCTATCGAATAATCAAAACTCGACCTGTTGGAGTCTTCGGCCAAATTTTGGTGTTGTTACACCGGCGCTACCGGTACCAATTGAAGAGGTATGTAGCTTGTTATTGGGGACAGGTTGAGTGCAATCATGTCCTAATTTTATCAGTGCTTTGTGATTTTAAACAAACTGCACTGATGTATGGAATTTGTTTCTGAGCTTATCTGACTGGTATATATGGGTGGTGACTGCCCCATTTGTTTGTTTCCTGATTTAGGAAATGCGTGAGAACCCATAATTGTGACCTTGGATTGCATGGTGGAAAATTCGAAATTGAAATATTCCCCTGAAGAAAGTTCATGCATCTGAGCAACCAAGAACTGAAACATGTCGGGAGTTGTTTGTACCTGAGTCATTACACTCAGTTTTTGGAAAATTGTTAAATCCATTGATTGTCTGTCTGTGTAATTTTTTTATCGTTTTATGTGGATATATGGATGTGTAATTTTGTAATTTGTATTGTTTTTTATTACCATTCTGTTTGAGGTTGGGTTTAACTCATACCAAACAATTTTAGAAGTGTTTTTATATTTGTGAACTAATGATTAAAAAATTATTAAAAATCAAAAAACTTCCACAGCCCACACCTGCCGCGGGCCCAACTACTAACCAACGCCCCCGCCCATTCCTGGGGCACACCGCCAACCAGCAGCTGCTCGGTCCCGCGCCCCATAAAAACGCAAAGCGCTAAAAATCATACTGGGGGAAATGCTTTGCGTTCCCCGCCAGGGCTCCCCTTTTGCATGTGCCTGATTTATGGCTTGGTTTTTTATTACCATGCTGTGTGAGGTTGGGTTTGACTCATACCAAACACTTTTAGAAGTGTTTTTATATTTGTGAACTAATGATTAAAAAATTATTAAAAATCAAAAAACTTTTTTACAACAGAAACAACAAGTACCGGGTCTATTTTTTCAGGACTGAAGGTACCAATATTGTGGGGTATACACCAACACATATGCACCAGATCAGTAAAATGTTATATGTTGTAATAGTCTCCTTTAAATATTAATATATCTAGGTCATCCCCTGACCGTGTGAGAACGTTTTGAAGAGGGGTCTGTTTTCGCCTTATAGGAAGTGGTGGGCTGTGGAAGGCCAGGGCACAGTGGGAAGAAGCGGGCAGACACCTTTAGGTGGGGCGAGCTGTGTACAAGACAGTACACGCAGTGTGGTGCAGCGGCCACCAGGGGGCAGTGCGGAGCCCTTAAAGGGCCGCACTCTATTTTAAAGCAGAGCCTACAACATCGTTTACACGTGTGGGCTCTGACTCCTCTCAGGAGTTGTTTTATCTCCCTTAGCCTACACTTCAGGCAGGAAGGTTAGTTAGGTCATTAATTGGTGGTGCATATAAAAAAAACAAAAAAAAACAATTTGTTATATTGCTGATTATCAATCTGCAGTTAGGGAATTTAGGGCCTGATTTCTGAGTATGGGGATATCACCCCGCTTTACTTCGCCGGGTTAGGTAAGCGGGGGTATGAAATAAATAAATAAAAAGGATAATATAGGCAAGAATACATTATTTTGGTGGGTCAGGTAATTTTGGCAGCCGGCCAGTTTCAATTTTTATGCTTGGTTAGATTTATTTCAAGTAGCCATTGTCGGTCAATTATTGGCACCAAGTTTTTACCGGGTTGCCCAGCGCTTTTAAGGGGGGGGGGCTCGGGGCTAGTGAGGCAGTTTAGCGTGGTGTTGCGCAAGTGCGCAGTTGCACTGCTTCAGAAGGATGGTGGGACAGGGAGCAAAAAAGAAGGGACTGGTGGATGCTACGGTCCTGAGGAAAGCATTAGAGATCATTAGCAGGGCATCCAAGGACCAGCTGGAAGGGGCTGTGGTTGAGGTTACGGGTGAAAGGGAGGAAGGTGGAGGTAGCTCACAGCGGAGAGCAGCGGCAGATGGGGCTCTCACGGCAGCGGTAGCTTGCAGCCCCATGGCGGGCAGAGGGGAGGTCTGGGAGTCCAGCGGTAGGAAGATGAGGAGGGAGATTGATAGGAGAGCGTCCAGGGGGGGAGTGCAGTTGGGAGAGGGGTCAGAAAGGGCTATGGGGGATAATGACCAGGTGGATGAAGGTGACGTTAGGAGTGGCCAAAAAGGTGTAGGTCGGGCGGGCATGAAGGTGGAGGTGAAGGGGTGCAGAGAGGGGTGACAGGACAGTAGGGCAAGAGCGGAAAATACATGCAGAAGAGTGCAGGTGGGAAGAGCAGAGAGCGTTCCCCTTCGATTAGTGAGGTAAAGTAAGGGGCGCAGAACGGCCCACCTGACTAGGAGGATTTCGGGCAGAGGGCACTGAGCGGGCCCTGCTATTTCAGAGGCAGAATATGGAGAGGGTTTAAGAACGGCCCCTCCCCAAAATTGGCGAGGACAGACTAGAGGGCACAGCATGGCCCCTAGCGAGGAAGACCAAAGGGTGGAGAAGAAGACCAGGAAGGGGTTTCTGCGGCCCGCTGAGAAGTTGTCGACAGAGTGGCGGGGCGGACGCCCCGGGCTCACAAGAGGAGGACCTGCCCGGCCCGAGCATGCGCTCACAACAACAATAACAATGGTATTACTTGGGTGATGATGAAGGGATGGAAGAATATGTGGGGCAGTGGGAGAATGAAGGGTACAGTGCTTTAGGGAGGAGGGGGAGGGCGAGAAGGGGCCAAAAATGGGAAGGGGAGACAGGAGCAGGGTGGCAGGGGGGAAAGAGGTCAGGGGGATAACTGGCTGGGTAAGACTGCTGACATGTTTTGTTCCCGAAGGAGGAGCCCAGGAGCATCGGAGTGGAGGCCAGGCTGCAGATGGGCGATGGCAGGGCAGAAAGAGGTGAGCGGGAAGGGGACTGGCCAGCGGCATGGCAGAGAGGGGATACGAGGAAGGGGCCAAGAAGGGGGGTTCAGGGTTGCAAGGGGTGAGGAGAGAGTTCGGTGTACAGGCTATTGGAGCCGAAGAATTGCTCAGTGGAGGTGCAGACAGACAAGGTGATTGAGCCCTTGGCGCTTGAGGTACTGGTTCCAAAGGAGAAAGAGGTAGAGGTGAAGTGCAAGGAGAAAAAGCTACCATACATGGGCATTACGAAACCTTTGGGAGCACATTTGATGATGACGACAACAAAGGATAAGATATGGGCAGGGGGATTTGTGGATGTGTTTAAGCTGCAGAGAAGTGAGAGGGTTCTAAAAAGGAAAAGAGGGAGCTGGCCTCACGTCCAAAGGTGCCGGTGACCATCGAGAATTGGACGTCGACTTTTATTGTCTATGCGAGTGTCTATTGTGAAACATTTCCAGAGAGATGTGTGGCTCTGTTGAAGTACATGGACGATTAGAAAGGCATTCACAAGTTTTGGGGACTTTGCGCGGGTGCGTTATGACGAGGAGTTTAGAGCAAGGTTGCCGGAGGACAGTCAGGCGGTTTGGGGTGAGTTAGATATGGATCTCTGGTTGCAATGGATGGCGCCGACGAGGCCAGCTCCAACGGTACACACGGCAAGCGGCTTACCCGTGCCTTACTGGCCCTTTCTTGGTCACCCCGCCCCGAAAGGGGCGGGGGGAGGAGGCAGGGGTCAGCCCTCAGCAGCATGTTGGGCTTTCAATAAGAAGGCTGCACTAGGATAATGTGCAAATTTAAACACGAGTGCAGCGGGTGTGCGGGTCGGCATCCGATTACACAGTGTTTTCAGGCAGGGGACAGAGGGAAAGGGCGAGGAGTGGGGCAAGGAGGTGGGGGGGAAGGACCGTATGGCAGTTAAAATGGGGGGTTACTGTAGGTGGGGCATCAGTTTATCGGAAAAGGAGGGGGTGCACAAAGTTTGCGGAGAGGTTATGGGCGATCCCACGGGTATAGGAGAGGGGTGAAGAGGAAGACGTTTAGGTAGGGCGGGGAGGGCCGCAGGGGAGATGTAACTGTGAAAAATGTTAGGGGGTGGTGGCCGTCATTGGGAGGATGTGGAAGACGGTGGCAAAGCCCTCACGCTTGCCGCACGACAAGGTGAGCAAGCTTTGGGGGGGACGTGAGAGGGTATTAGCGGCGCAGAGTCAATACAGAGAGGATCACAGAGGTTAAGAGGATATCGCAACTTCGAGCGTACGATAGTAGCCCTGGTTCGCAGGACGGGCAGGGGATAGGGCACATGCTAGGGCGGGAATTGAGTAAGCACAGCACAGGAGGGACTTGGCTCGTTTGGCCCTTGATACAGTTGGGAGAAGGAGGAGAGGTGACTGCATGGACGGGGGTGCGGGAGTGCCCTTGATGCAGCCGGGGGGAAGTGATGAGAGGTGATTGCATGGACAGGGGTGCACGAAGGCCCCTGGTGCAGGTGGGAAACATGGTAAATGGACGCAAGCTGCTGGAAGAGTAAGTTATAAGGATTGGACGGCATTGACGGTGCGCAGGTTTGGCCCCTGGTGCTCTGGTGGAGAGGAGTAATTAGGAAAAGGGTCTGCATGGGGGGGTGTACATGGGCCCCCGGTGCAGGGTGGGCAACACGAGGCAATAGTAGGTAGGTGATGGAGGGTGGGGGGCAAGAGTGAACAGGAGGGTAATAGGATAGAGGAGAAAGGGGGTCTAAGTGGGGGTAGGTGCATTGTTTAAAGGAGGGGTGTTAAAGGTGCAAATTATAGGGGGACAGGTAGGATAGGACCAGGGGGTGTTTCCGTAGGGGGATAAAGGAGATGGTCAGGTGAGGGTGGGTTGTCTGAGGAAGGTGTTGGTAGCGGTGGGGGAAAAGGTGTGGGAGTTTGCCACTCATTAGTTTAGGAGGGGTGCAGCACCTGAAGGTAGTTGGTTGGGCTTATCTGAGGATGAGGTGAGAGGTTTGGGACGGTAGAGGTCTGGGAGGTACAAAAGGATATTAGAAACCTGGGTAGAGAGGCTGTTTGAAATATGGTCAGGGGTCTACGGGAGGGCTGAATGTGGTGGAGTGGTAGAGTGGAAAGTGACATTGTAATTTCTTTTTCAGATGCTGCGCGGAGGACAGGGAGATACCGCAGATTTGGTTTGTGGGCCACTCTATTGTTAAGTGGGCGGGGAAGTAGGTGGAGAAAAAGGTTTTTGGCACACAATTAGGGTGCAGCTACAAAGTGGCACTGATAAGGTGGTCCGGTTTAGGGGGGCTTTGCTGGGATCAGCTGCTGCCTATGTTGGCGGGGTTGAAGGAGCGCTATGGGTCTCCAGAGGGGATGATTATTCGTGCAGGGGAGAATGACCTGGTAACCGACACAGGTGTGGCTCGGCAGAGAAAAATGAAAGGGATTTGGTATGGGTCCGGGGAATGTGGCCCAAGCAAGTGTAGTCTGGACTAACCTGTTGCCACGAAGAATTTGGAGGGGAGCGAGAAGTGAGGTAGCCATAGAGAGGACGAGCAAGGGAATAAATAGAGAGATGGTGAAATGTTGTGCCTCGGCGGCAGTGAAGGTTTTAGAGCACAAAGAAATAGTGTATGAGGGTTTCAAGATTTTCAGGGAGGATGGCGTTCACCTGTCAATTTATGGGAATAGTTATTACCTGGTGGATTTGACATTGCAGGTGGAAGAGATAGTAAGGAGTTGGAAGTAGAAAGAAGTGGTAGGGGTGGGGCAGAAAGAACACCTCGGTGGAGGGTTTTTCTATTGCCGGGGCATGTCCCCTTTACATGAGGGGGGAGTGAAGCACAATGGGGGAATAGCACGGGAAAGGGTGGGAGTGGTGCTGTTTGCACAAACGGGCTACCCCAGGGGAACAGGTTTTGAAGATGGAGGGGCATGGCCCCGGGGAGAAAGCGGGATGCTTTGAGAAGATAGTAAGGAGAGGGTAGGGACCAAGAGATAGGTAGGGAGGAAGTGGATCTAATTAATTATTTATTTGTTGGGGGGAAATGAAAGTCTTGAATTATTAAATTGGTTAAAACAATTTTGTTAGTCTATAAGGCCAAGGAGCCAGGTTAGCGGTTATTTGTGAGCTTTGGCCAGTCACATTAAAGCGACCTTTTCCACTAGAAGCGAGTCTGGGTGTTTTTGTGCAGTAAGCCAAAAGGGGGGACCCGCGGGGAATGCAAAGCATTTCCCCCAGGGTGATTTTTGCCGCTGCACAGGCCAGCGAGCTGGACTGCGCATAGAGCGCCCTAAGGGGTATTTAAGAGGGCGGGGAAGGTTCTGGAGCAGGCGACGGTTAGGATGTGCGTTTGTCCCCGCCCTCCCACCCTTGTTTTTTCTAGGAGGAGAATAGTTTTAAATTTCCGGGTAAAAGGGGGGGGGTTTCTTTTTATTAAGGACGTTGTTTTGGTCGGTTTTTCCCCCTCAATAGTTTATCGGGTCTTAGTTGTTCAGGGCCGTAAAGGGTTTTTGGGCAGTTTTGTTTTGACAGGCTGGGGCATTAGTTGGGGAAGTTGTGAGGCAAAGTTTTCGTTGCTGATGTGGCAGGTCAGCCTAGCTGCAGGTTATAGGAAGAAGGAGTTTGGTGTAGAGGGGAGTTCTATGGTATTTAGGTTGTTGGTTGCCGGGGTCAAGGCACCTTTACATGAGGGGGGAGTGAAGCACAATGGGGGAATAGTGCAGAAAAGGATGGGGGTGGTGCTGTTTGCACAAACAGGCTACCCCAGGGGAACAGGTTTTGAAGATGGAGGGGCATGGCCCTGGGGAGAAAGCGGGACGCCTTGAGAAGATGGTAAGGAGACGGTAGGGACCAAGGGATAGGCAGGGAGGAAGTGGATCTAATTAATTATTTATTTGTTGGGGGGAAATTAAAGTGTTAAATTATTAAATTGGTTAAAACAATTTTGTTAGTCTGTAAGTGTGAGCTTTAGCCTGTCACATTAAAGCAACCTTTTCCCTTACAAGCAAGTCTGGGTGTTTTTGTGCAGTAAGCCAAAAGTCAAGGCTTTCATGTCCCTGCACAACATTCTTTCTTTATCAGAATATGTTGTTTGTGAGTAAAATGTTCCTCCTTCATGGAATAACGCTTTCTTACATTTGCACGCACCTCAGAATCGGCCCCACGGACTGCATCATGTATTTACGTTGAACATACACACACAATACAAACATAACTATTTCAAGTGTGTGGATTTTAGGCAGATGCAAAGTAAAAGCGTGACCATTAAGAGGAACCCTGCACACTGCACGGGTTCTTGCGCATTTCAGAATGGTGCCAGAAAGAAATGCAGACTCTGAGCAGTTCCAACGTGTGATGTGCAATGCAAATTGAGAGAAATTGACCTTTGCATCATATCATGCTCGCAAGAGAGAACACCCAGGGACGTCATTTAGGGGTCGCCAGAGGTTGCAAGTGCGACCTCTACAAAAAAAAGTTTTTTTTTTTCTTTTTTTAATGCAAGTTCCTGGGCTGTGGCCAGCACCATGTGGCTCTTTACTTCTGGAGTGGCTGGCTTTCTTGTTCAGGCCACTTAAAAAAACAAGAAAAATAAAAACAGGAGTGCCACAAGTCTAACACTTTCAGCACTGACCCTAAATAAGAAGGAATAGCAGTACCAAATAATGTGTCTTTCTGGAATTCTATACAATAATTGCTAGACTCATTAAAGGTTTATTTCAGGCACACTTCAGGGGGTGAGTCACTGAATTAGTATGTCCTTAAATGCCTGAACTCAGCCTTTGATCCTTCTGAGGTCGATAAATGAATACCAACACAGGTTGGGTGATATTGGGTGTATATTTTTTCTATATAAAGCGCTTAAACGTAAGTGCTATATAATAACACATCATTATCATTTGGTCATGAACGTCTGCTTGCATTCACAGTAATTTGGTAATATGGGCCTATACACACTGATTTTAATGATACATATGGCGATCCATTCTTGTATGAAATGTACATCACATTATAGTGATATCGTAACCATATTTTTCGTAGTATACAATGATATGTGATGCCACTTCCTGTTTTGTCAGTGGTGAAAGGTTGTGTTCCATCGCTTCCTGCGATATCACTTCGGGGTGGGGTCAAATGACATCACTTCTTGTGATGTCATCAGGGGTCAAGGGTCGTGTGATGTCACTTCCACTCTCCCTGGCATTTTGGTGAAATGACGTCCCTGGTCCAAAGGAGATCACAAGTAAACTGTTAGATAAAGTGACGGCACGCACCCCATTGGCCACCAATTGTTAGACTTCTGATGGTGGATTTCAAGCAGATTGAACAAAATAACTATTTGTTTATCTTTTATGCTTTAAATGATAACAATTTCTGCTTGGCAGAGGATTTTTAGCCGTTCTTACCCACTGCCTTTTTAATACAACAGAGGTGTTTCTTTTTCCTAGAAACATTTTTACCCTCATTCGTTTTGCTGTAACATTGCCAGAAGAAGAAGTACAAGACAGAGAAAAAGAAACGTCTTTTTCGTTAACTGCAGGAGACACACACAGCACACGGTTTTGGGATCTGCGGATTTGGATTGACCAATGTGCATGCCAACAGGCATTCTGTCTTTTGTTGATGGTACCACTGGTGGCATGCATTTGTGTATGAATGTGTATGTGTGGGAGGTTGTTGGTCAGTCATTTCATCTGATTCCATGTCAGGTGTGATTGTCTCAGGCCTGTTTCCATTTATCACGTGGCACTTTGTAACTAATGTGTCATGTGTTGTGCATTTGGTTTGCTCTTTTGCTGTTGCATGCCATGTCATGGTGTGGCCGACGAGGGTGATGGGGGTTGGGAGGGTTTGGGTGACATACCACTGATTTTCATGGCTTGTTTTGCAGGAGCAGGGTGTGATATGCACCTTGCATGTGTTCCTTTTGGTCACACTGGATTGGTTATGTTTAAGTAGCTAGGGATGAACACAATGTAGCACTTCCGTGGAAACATTCTCAGGGTGGTAAGGTTGTGACAGTTGACTGTCTCTTTGTCATCATCGATTGTCACCTGGTATGTGTCAGGCCTGTGTGCACTCAGCAGGGGTGGGAGTTTAGGTGAGAAATGTGGCCACAAGCTGGGTCCGGGCTGCCTTGCCACGTGCCCTTTCCCCTCCCATGAGCAGCGCCTGTGCCTGTGGTTGGGGATGTGGGGGCACCACCATGTCCACCGGTACGCACCGCTTGTTGCAATATTATACAGGCCACATGCTGCCACAATGATCCTGCACACTACTGGGGGTGCATATAGTAGCTGCCCGCCAGAGTCAAGGGAATGGAAGCATGACTTGAGCACTCTGAATGTGCGCTCCACTATGCCCCAGGTTGCAATATGGGCTGCGTTGTATGTTACCTGGGGTGGTGTGGTGGGGTTCCTTATTGGCGTCATCATGTGGGTGCTCAAAGGGTAGGCACTGTCCCCTGGGGAGGTGATGATGGTTGTCATTAGTTGGGTTTGTGTATTTGTCTGTGTGTGACATGCATGCATGTGCACAGACATTTGTACTCACCAATGAGCCATGTGTTGCCATGCTTCCCAGCTTCCAGGTCCCGGCTCATGGCGGACATTCTGTATATGAAACTGTCATGGGTAGACCCAAGATAGTTTGCATAGACATATGTGATGATTCCATGGGCATCGCATACAGCCTGTCTGTGTGCACACACCCCTAAATGTAATCCTCCACTCAAGTCTCTATGCCTGCTTTCAGGTGGCAGAGAGTTTGAGGGGTTTGCATGGGCATTTCGCAGGCGAGAGGTTGCGCTGTTACATCCATGAATACGCTTTGTAATGTGCACATGGGGGTGTTCTATGACTGCCTGCTTACCAACCCTCATAATGCCCACTTTATCGCATGTTTTCCCCATTTTCCATGTTCCGCCCGCAAATCCGCCCTCTGCGTAGGCTCTTGGCCGTTCACATAGACGCACAGAGCATGCTAGTAATCCGCACAAGCCGGCAAAATATCCTGCGCAGTCGATTCCGTGAATCAACAGACAGGATTCTGCATGCATTTTGACGTGCAAATCCGTTATTTTACACAAAATTAATAATTCCATGAATTGGTCCCCAAATGCATGATTACTCTTCTCGAAATTATGTTGCCATACTTCGTGAATTTACATCATAATTGCAGGGCTAGGTAAACAGGAAATCCTAAAGTGGGGGGGTTGGAATAGCAGATGATGGCCCAGGACCAAGCGGAAGACCCAGGTGAAGCAAGGGTCTTTAAAGAGGGACTGGTGCTTTACTGACTGATAAAGATGTTCACTGAGGAGTTTATAGCAATTGATAATCAAGGACAATTTTCATTGAGTGTTGGGTCCCAGATCAATAAGGCAGAATGGCAGAAGTAAGGCAGCAGAAGTGCAAATCGAGTGTGGCGGCCAATGAATAGGTGACACAAGAGTAGGACTCATTCGATAAAGGAATAGGAAGTGCAATGCAGAGCAGTGCAGGGAGGAGTCTGATTGTTGGGGCACCAGAAGCTGGCACATGGGGAGTAAAGGACAGTTGGTGAACGTCTGCATCCAACACGCTGGATTAATCCGTGTAGTATTGCGAGATAGGGTAGCAGAAGATATGAGGCATTCCAGAGAGAAGCTGCTAGACTCCATTAAGGAGTAGAATGTGCAGAATTTGACAGCCTTATGTAGAGGAGGAGCCAAAAGCACCCCATTAGAAGCCCCACCCCTAACCTGCCTATATTTTGGGAACCAGAGACAGTGACAAAGGTGACACCTATAATGATGCCAATAACACAAGCAGCCTTTGAAGCAAAGTATCCATTGAGAAGACCATTCTTTATGTATCTACACGGAGCTGACAGTCTCTTAGGAAAGATCCCCGAAGAGCGGGAGAAGATGAACGAAAGAGCAGACTGGTGACGTCACAGGATGTAACGTGACACACTGAGAAGAGATAATAGTGGAGAACGTAAAGAGAACATATAGAATCAAGTAACCTGTTATGTGTAAAATGGAGATTACACGTGTGAAGAGCACGGAAGAGAATGCAAAACCGTTTTATAATTGTACAGAGCCAACAACGCAAGTAGACTGAGTGATCATAGAAGCTAGCTCATGTGAAATTGCATGCTATACATTGGTTTAGATCTTAAGCTTCTACTAAATGTGGGTGGGAGGTGGCCTAGGTGTGCAACGAGGTCCTGAAATACTGGAAGGAAGTAACAGGCAGAATCAGTCTAATAGTTCATTCTACAGTGACACTACACCTATGGCATGCTTTCTGGGATTTTTTGTTAACATATCAAAACTAACCTACACATTTGTGAGATTGGCACTGCTTCTTACTCTAAATGTGTTATTTCCTGATTAACAAGAAGCTCATCTAAAGGAGAAAAATGCATATATGGGACAACCTGTGACTTTGCCTTTCCACAAACAACAATTGAAAACAATTAACTGATTACAAAAGCCAGTGTTTGCTTGAACTCTTCCTTTGTCAGGTCAGGATCTGGAACCCTTTGCACTTTGGGGCATAAACACGTCGTTGTCTTTGTCGAGAAGGGCTTTGGAAACTACACTAAGAGAACTCCCCCTGCTTCACTCAGTCCCGCTCAAAAACATCCTTTCCGAAGATGCTTCTCAAAGAATATTGCTCTTTATTCAGAGGCGAACATGCTGGCAAACTGGCCTAAATCCTTAACAAATCTGTGCCCACAATGTGGATGGCGTGACTATCCAAGGACATACCATATCATGTTTGCTAATATTAATTCAAATACTCTTCATACATTCTGAAATTAAGGCAGCATTTTAACTCCCGAAAACACAATGCTATTTGAATCCAACCTCTAAGCACTCCATATCCAAGGCAACGTGTGGTAACGTAGCTACCTTTGCATGGAAGACAGTCACCAGGTAAGTGCCATCTCAGTGTAGCTTTATTGCCACTAGATCTGCCAGCATGCTTGGGATGGGTACACAGAGGACACACCCTTAGAAAGATGCTCGGTAACAGAAACACTGGTTCCCCTACACCCTTGAGCTAGCTTTTCCTTTAACTTCCAGACCAGCAGTCCCCCTTCGAACTCCGACACCTGCACACTCCGCATTCTAGCTGTGATGTCACCAGCTCTGACATCACCACACATTCAGCCCCGTAACCCATAGAGAGAATACCACACAACCCAATAAGCAACTACCTCCTCCATCATGTCCTAAATTCTGGCAAATAGACACGACATGCACAGGCACTAATCTGGTAGGATTTCATTGGGTGAATATTCATTTTAAAGAGAAAATTAAGCATTTGTGTATCACTCTCAAGCGTGACACAAATCTTTCCAGAAATACATGTTCGAAAGCATTCACACACCGCAACACAATTCGAATTTCTGGACCTCATTACGAGTATGGAGGCAGCCATGCCCTTAGTAAGGGCATGGCTGCCTCCATACCGGGTCCCAGTACCGGATTCCTTCAATGAGGAATAACAGGGTCATTCCGACTTTGGAGGACCCGGTAATTCCTCCTTGCAGGAACCCATCTCTATTCCCATTTGAGCCCCGATAGGGCTCAATGGGAATGGGGAGGGAGCTAATAACGAGCCCGTTAATAACGGCCCGTTATTAGCTCCCTGTTCCCCTCGTGGGAGCCGCTAAGGATGCCTGTTTTTACCAAGCGTCCTTACCGGGTCCCGCAAAGGGAACCTAGGGTGCGGGTCCCGTACCGGCCCCCTTCATTACGCGAGCGCCAGCCTTATAATGAGGCCCTAGGTTAGATAATGGATGATGACTGTGGTGAGGAGAGGGAGTCATTGGACAGTATGTTTATTAATTTCTCCCTTTCCCAGGATGTGGATAAGGCACTATATTCCAGGTTGGCAGTTCTTTCCCAGTCTGCAGACACGCATGTGTTGACCTTAAGGAATCCCAGCACCATAGTCCAAGATAGTCAGTTATTCAGAGCTGGAAATGGTGATGTGGGGTTTAAAGTCCAATGGTTAAAAAGCCCCTGTAAAAAAGAAACACCATAAACAGTCTACGGGCCTTTGGGTAGTTTTCCTCAGCCCGAAAACCCAAGGGAAGGGCAGTACTTGTACCAGCTATGGCAGAACTGCTTAAGACACTCACAGGACCCTCAGGCCTGGAGCAGGTTAAAGGTCAGGCTGAGTGAGCCAAATTCCTGATGGCTCTAGACCTGCTGCCTGGAAATCTGTCAGCAGGCCCTTTTCCCATTGTGATCACGGACAAGGAGGGGAACTCAGTTACTCCAGGTGGAGCATTCTGTTCGTTTGACAGAGGTTAGGGTCATTCTAGCTTCTAGGACACTTTGGGGAAACCTATGTTTCGTTCAGGTTGCATTATGCATCCTAAACCCAAGGAATGATGTTCCTCACAGGGAGCATGTGATTATGCAGGGGTTTTCGATGTTGCATAATGTATGCAGCTGCCAAGAATAAATTGAGGGCAGTGTGCGCTAAACTGTAAGGTAGGCCCAAAACACGAAAAGAGCAAAATCAATCCAAGGAGCAAAAATGAGTGCACGAATAGCAGGAAAAACACATTTTATTACATGCAATCTCGGCCGGAAAAAAGACAAGCTTTATACAATGCATTCTCATTAAATGGTGGTATATATAGGAGAGTCTTGAAGAAAGAGTTGACATTGTTTCAAGACGTATGAAAAAACATTGCAATCTTATTGGTTGATGCTAATAATCCCCTACAGAAAACCATAATTTGTTAGCCCTATTGGCTCAATCCTTCCCTCATGACCAGACCAGTACTATCCCTCTAAAAGGGATTTAATGTCCGGGTTAACTGGAGTTCTTCATCCCCATTGGCCAGTAGCCTTAGGTTCACTTTGTTGCTTTCGGACCCCTCCCCCATTGGTCAACCCACCCTCGAGTGTCTCATGGTGTGCTTCACCCCTCAGATTTAACCAATCCCCTTGTGAGGTGTAGACAGTGTCACAACAAAATCAAATACCTCACCATATTCCCATGCGTCCGGAACACTTGCCACTCCCTAATGGTTCTCACCCTTGTAGCGGTATAACTGACAGCTGATATTGCGACATCTGTTTAGAAACAGGTTGAAATTCTAGAGCTCTTCTTACCATGGGAACAAGCAAGCTTATAAAAACACTACTGGGACACCACTCAGATGAGAATATTTTCCTGGATTTATGGGCTCTGTTTCCCTTAGTTTCTGCAGTACCAATTCAGTGGCCATTTTTTCAGTGGGGGCAGTAAAGTCACACCCTCTAAATCTTCTGTCATGCATTCGCTTCCCTGGCACTTATCAGACCAGGATTCCTTTCTGAGGACACTGGCCAACATAGTTCAGAAACGAGATTGTTTAAAGAACTTAGCAAATATGTGAACATCTTCACGTCTTTGGAGGAGGCCCAATCCGCTTTTCCATGGGTTTCTTCCAGGGGTGGCTGTAGCCGGGGGCCCACTATGCTAGATGAACCATGGCTTCCAAGGGGATTTGATCTGGAGCAGGGCCCGAGGACATCCTTTGGTCGGCCGCCCAGTGATGGTACTTTTCATCAGTTTTCTTGTACACATATGTGCATGATATGATAGTTTATTTATAACACGCTTAAACTCAGAGGTTTCTAAGCGCAGACCCAGGGATCGAACCTGTGTTGCTCCGTGTCGTCATGCTTGCAAGGCGAGCACGTTGCCGCTGAGCTATCCTCCTGAGACCGACATGCTTCACGATCGGTTTTGGCCGGGCTGTAAAGTGTATAATAGGAAGCCTCTTTGCCATGCCATGAAAAAAGTAGATTATTCCTAGCATATGAGATGGAGAGTTGGAATTCTTCTAATGGCACAGAGGAGAGTATTATCCCTCCCTGACATTCTTTGGTTTTGTTCTCTTATAGATGGATTCTACTAGGGCCAGGCATTCCTTGGGTGTTGCCGGTGGTGCCCTTCTTTCTCATGGGGCGTGGCCATTTCTGGTATGTTTTGGGTGGGTTTGGATGCACGTCCATTGGAAAAGAGGAAGGTCTTAGATGTACTAAGCTATTGTAGGGTTTCAAGGATCTGTTTGGTGCTGGTCAGACTATGTCCACGATTGGGCAAAAATGGGTATCGTCATTTTCTGTTGAAACGCTGACTGCTATGTCAAGTGAATAAAGAAAAGATGATGCACAACAAATGACTTGCTGCCGTTAATACACTACCGACTCTGTCACAAACGTTAGGAATAATTGACACTGGACCTCATTACGAGGAGTGCGGCCACGGTATGAACGGTGCCGGTAAGGGACCGGCACCGTTCATTTCAGGCCGCCCCATTACGAGTTCTGCAGCGTGTCCCGCTCTTCACGCCTGGTCAGACCAGACGTGCATAACGGGACCCGCTAGCAGACCAGGATGCTAACAACGGGGCCGTCATTAACGGGCCCGTTGTTAGCATCCTCCCCATTCCCTTTGAGCCCCTCTGCAGGCTCAAATGGGAATGGGGATGTACCGTGTCTGGGTCCTGCAAAAGGGAATTACTGGGCCCTCCAAGGTCGGAATGGCCCGGTAAATCCCATTTTGCGGGACCCGGACCCGAGTTTGGAGGTAGCCATGCCGCTAAAAACGGCATGGCTACCTCCAAACTCGTAATGAGGCCCATTGTCTCCTCGCAAACTGGCCCAGGGGGGAACAAAAGCAGATGCTCAGTTCCCCATACAGCACTGAACCCCTGCACTACCAGTGAAGCAAGGCAAGATACATAATGATATAATGATGTGTTATTTATATAGCGCCTTTATCCAAAGCGCTTTACAGAGCACCTATTTACATAGAATATCACCCAACCAAAATTGGTACTCATTTATCGACCTCGGAAGGATAAAAGGCTGAGTTGGCCTTGCCGGGATTCGAACCTGCGACCTGCAGATCACGCTCAGATCGCAGCAGCAAGCGCTGAACCCGCTGAGCTCTCTTACCGGCACGTGCTGCCGGCGCTGCACCTGCCTCCAGAGCCATTTTTTGAGGCGGGGGAAGAGGTGGTGCTTGTGGCGCTGGTGCTTGGAGGTTGTAGGAAGCAGACCCGCAGTTCCCAGCCTCCCCAGCACCCAGATACGGACTCCCGAGCTCAGCCTGGAATAGCTCTGCTCCATACCTGTCATCGTTTTCGTTTCGCATTTCAAGCACTTAAAAAAGAAACACCAGCAAAACTCTCACACTGGGCTCTGTCAAACATCCTTTCACCATATCTCGTTGTTATGAGCAGACCATTTGAAAAGGGAAGATATTGGTGGTAGATGGCTGCAGGTGCAAAAAGTGAGTAATTTGTACGGGCAGCTTGTCTGTGGCATCTCCCTAAGAAGTGTTAATTTTGGGTGAATCGAAATGGCAAGGGGTGCATAGCAATCTGCATGCTGTGTGACCCACTGACTACAAGGAGGGCGTCTTATCATTCATTGAGGGTCATTCCGAGGTTGGAGGTAAGGGAAAAAGCATGCCGGTAATGATTTACCGGCATCGTTTACCGCTACGGGCCATTCCGACCTGTCAGACCCCTATTTACGGCACCGTAAACTACAATGCCGTAATTATCGGTCTTGGGTCGCGCGCGTGCCCCACCAAATTGCCGAAATTAGCAGCATGGCGTAAACCGGAGCAGATTACAAGTAAGGAGCACACGTAAATAACAGCCTCCTTAAGGCCGTAAAGTACCTTACCGGCATAGAGTACATACAGGCATCTCAGAGAAGGAGTAAAGAACCCTGAGCAGTGGTTCCCAGAGCCACAGATGCACTCAATCAGCATAGGTGGAGGCAATGCAGTCTGGCACAGCACAAAAAGAGCACACCCACACACCGCACCCCCTCCCACACCAAGATGATACCAATTGTAGCAGCATTACTGGAGCTGGAGGCCCTGCTTGCACGGCAGCAACAACAACAACCACAGCCCCCACCACAGAGGATACACAGGAGGAGAAGGAGGGTGAGACAGGCCCAGCATGCCCTACCGGTGCAGCCACCATGACCATGCCGGCAGCCCCCAATCCCTCGCATCAGAGCCACCCCCCCTAAACCTCACACCAGAGCAGATCCACATCCTGTACCGGCTTGACTGGGACACCATCACCACCATGGTGGACCTGATACATGACGACATAGTGAGCCTCATAGAAATCTGCACCGCCATCCCCCTTCTACTGAAGGTAGTGTCTGTGCTCCACTTCCTTGCCACAGGCACCTACCAGCATACAGTGGGGCACATGCATGGCATTTCACAGTCCATATTTTCCCGGATACTTAACCAAGTGCTGGATGCCCTCCTCAAGCACACAAGGGACTACATATCCCTACCCCGGACTCACCAGGAGATATTGGATACAAAAGTTGCCTTCCATGCACTGGCAGGCATGCCAAATTGCATAGGTGCCCTCGACTGCACCCACGTGGAATTGGTGGTACCGCATGCAATGGAGGTGGCATATCGCAACCGCAAGCAATACCACTCCATCAACGTCCAGATGGTATGTAATGCCAGTAAAGCCATCACACATTGCTGTGCCCGAAACCCCGGATCAACTCATGACTCCTTGGTCCTGCGGAACTCCACGCTGCCACGCTATATGGAGCGACATGCTGGACGACATGCCTGGCTGCTTGGTGAGTGTCCTGAATGGCCCATGGCAGTGCATTGGGGCTGTGAGTAGGGTGGCTGCATACTCCACCTGGGTGGGAAAGGGGGGGGGGATGCATACTCCACCTGGGTGGGAAAGGGGGGGGGGAGATGCATACTACACCTGGGTGGGAATGTTGACGCCAGTGCATGATGTGCAACTCACAGAACACTGTGCCCCAAGGAAAGTGATACTGCACATGACTACCTAACCACACAGTGATGATTAAATGCCGAAACCTAACACTACATGACTAACAGGTAACCTGGCCAAATACCACAACACATGCACCACTAATCGGCAGACCTCACACACCGTAAGGGCATCCTGCTCCATGCACTGCATATGCACTATGTCGCAGCCTCCTGCATCTCACCACACAGGACAGTCATCCCTGGGAGTGCATAGAAGTGAGCCTAACAGGGATACCACAGCGTGTCACTGGTTCCGCACACCCATCGGAGTGCTGCAGGTCACCATGATACTTATCAGTGCAGAATGACGAGTATGCTACTGACTACAGCCAACACCCCCTGCCACCAAATCTCACAGAACACAACACATCAATGATTTCAGTCCAAAACTGCTGCATGCATATACAGTGCACGTGCAACAAGATGTGAATGCACACCATAACCCATCTTGAAGAAGCTACCCCCTCCATCATTCCATTGCACAGGACACATAGCCGGGCCAGTAATGGGGTCAATGCATCCAGGGACATGTGTGTATGGCCAGAAATCCCCTGCTGCCATGTAAGACTAGTACAGTTCTCCACCATGAATGTGCAAACACTTACGTTCATTCCCCTCTCATGCAGGTGATGGTGGCTACCCTTTGAAGCCGTGGCTCATGACCCCTGTCCGCAACCCACAGAACAGGCACGAGGAGGACTACAATCGATCCCATACCCGTACACGGGTGGTGATAGAGCAGACCTTTGGCCTGTTGAAGGCACGATTTCGTTGCCTGAGCCGGTCGGGTGGGGCACTCATCTACAGCCACGAGAAGGTGTCCAAGATCACCATGGCATGTGTAATGCTGCACAATATGTGCATCCGTCTGAATGTGCCACTGCCCTCTGACATGGAACTGCTACCACCAGATGATGATGAGGGGGAGGAGGAAGAAGTGGCAGGACAGCATCACGGTGCCGATGCACAGAAGGGACGTGCCGTGCGGCAATCATTGATCGGAGAATATTTCTGACACACAAGTCAGCTGAGGGTGTGAGGATGACAGGACATCGGGCACTGGGTGTGGGGATACATGCGCCGCATAGAACGCCGAATAGGTCGCGGTGGACTTGCCGGTGTGTCACGACTGGATGTGGCCGTGTCCTCCTGCTGATGCTGCGGATTTGAATGTGCAGCCTCAAGGGCATTAGCAATGCGTCCTAGGACGTCACACAACCTGTTATTGCTGTCAGTGACTGTCTGACACATTTCCCGGAGTTCATTTTGCCATTCCACCCTGGCCTGGCGGTTGTCCTCCATGAACTCAGTGATTAGGTCAGTGAGCTGAGTTGCACGTGTGCCAAATGATGGGAATTCATCACTGAAGTGACTTGACCCTACGTGCTCTGGCATGGACTCAACTGGTGAACTTGGCCCAGGATCATCGTACCCCTGTGTGTCTGTAGGAGCACTACGGCCAGGTGTTTCTGGATCCCCAGAGTCACTGCATGATGCCAGGGGGACATTGCTGGGCTCCGGGGTGTGGACTGTGGGATGGAACTCCTCCTCATATGCCCCACAGATGGATGAAGGGCTGTCCACATTCTCCTCGGGGCCTGTAGCTGCAACCTCCCCAGCAATGCTGGACTCTGCCGACGTTGGGGTGGCCATTATGGCAGGCGCCGATGCTGGGAGGGATTGGGGTGGTGCAGCCTCCACTGACCTTTCAGCAGCCGGGGTGACTGTTTTTTTCCGTGCTGGAATGCGCCGGACCCTGCCACTGCCCATGGAGGTGGTTGGACGGCTTGTCTGTGGCTCACCGCTGTCATGATCAGTGCCTGTGGGGGGGTAGAAGAGAGGGCCAACATGAGTGATTGTAATGTGTCCTAATAGCATACATGGCTGCATTCACATTTCAATCATTTGGGGTTTGTGGCCACAGCAGTGGTACATGTGCATGAGTATGATATGTACGCAGGTTTCGGAGTGACTCATCCTGGCCTGGTAATGTGCAGTCTGTCACACTGCCGAACCTGCTGCACATTGTGCATGATGGGATGTGCAAGTTAGTGCACTATGGTTGATGTGCGTTATGTACTTGCACTTGGCCCTTGATTGCGTGGCAGTTGGCTCTACATTAGTTGGATGGGGGGTGGAGGCAACATGACAAGGTGTCTTTGATGGCCCTTGGGGGAGTATACATCATGCAATTGCCATTGGCAGTGTTGACTTTGGACACTCGCCTCCTTCGGCAGATGACTTTGCCCCACACTCCATCTCGCCGACGCCCTCAATCGATTCGGTCCCGATCAATACCGCACATGTCTCCTCCCATGGCTCAAGTCTCACTGAGGAAATTGGGCCCCCTCCGGTCTGCATTGCCTGACTCCGGTTGGCGGAGAGGAGGCCCCGCACCCGAAAGTCATCCCACTGCTTGCGGCAGTCCTTTGGGGTGCGGGGGGTGGTGCCTACCGCGCTCATCCTCTGGGCGATTTGTGCCCAGATATTTTTTTTACGGATTATTCACTCTCTCCGCATGTCGGGGCTGAACACAACGTCAGCGTGCTCTGCCAGGTAGTCCACCATGGCCTGCAGCTCTTCAGGGCTGAATCTCTTCTTGCGGAGCCGGTCCGCAGACTTCTTTGGGGCTTTTGGCATTGTTCCTGGGTGTGTGGTCCTTTCCCCGACTTTGGATTGCTCTCAAGGGTGCTGCCTGATGAGGATGGCAATGGATTGTGTTTTTAAAGATGGCCGCCGCACTCCTTCCCGTTCCTGTGCGATGACGAAATTTCCGGTTCCGTTGTTTTGCGGTGACCGTAATTTATGGGATCCGTAAATTGCGGTCACCGTTATTTACAGACGCTGCTGCTTCCAAGGCGGTGTTGTTATGTACGTGTCGCAGCATGCCGGTAAGGGGTTTAGCGGGTCATTTAGCGGCATGCCGCTAGGTACTTTTCCGGCATGGTGAAAAGGCTGTGTCCGCGAGATCGGAATGGGCCGCAATTAGCGGTCTGACACCAGGCCGGTGTCGTATTTTCGGTCATGCCGGAAAGTACCTGTACTTACCTCCTAGCTCGGAATGAAGGCCATTGTCTTTATCGCTTGATAGGACCTCTGTATAGCAAGCAGATATATTGTTGGGCTCATATTAATCTACAGCTGATATTGTAGGCTTCCATTCAGGATGGGGGTAACTAAATCTTCAACCTTAACCGTTTTGCTTAAAATGATACTTTAGCTATGTATATATACATTGCTTTGTTGGATTATCATGTGATAGATGCACTTTTCAAGTCATGTATATAAAAAAGGGTATTCGTTTAACCCTTGAACTACATCCCTCACCCCATCCCTCAGCCCCAACCCCATCGACCAGCTGACTCTCCCTACCTCACACATACTTGCCAACATGATCCGTTCCAATCTGTAGGTGCTTATCCAGTCCTGGTTTTTTCTTTGCGTTCTGGGACCTGTAGTCCGAGTTTTATAATGGGAAAAGTAAAGTGAAACTACAAGTCCCAGAATGCAAAGAAAAAAACTAGGACTGGATAAGCACCTACAGATTGGAATGGGTCATGTTGGCAAGTATGCCTCACAGGAGGTTGGTTCCCGGAGTAAATGTCTTTCAGCACAGTGCTGCGTTGAAGCGCATCTTTGTTCAAATTGGAACCAGCACAGCTGTTCGAGAATATGTGTTGTGCTATCGAATTTGCTGGCCCGATCCACCGAGCCAGGGCATAGTGAAGTGCAGCCTTCAGGGGGCCAGGTTGGGTAAAGGTAATGCAGAACGAACATTGAAAGCACTAACAAAAGCTTAAAGAAATACTCTGATATGGGAACTGGGAATACAATAATGTGTAGGGCTTTCTCTGATTTTTACTTGGGCTACAGATCTGTCAGTGTACTGACATCCACAGCAGCTGCCCTGCAGTAGCAACAGGACAGGTTCTAAAGTCACGTGTGTTTCTGAACACAGCGGCTGCAACCTAAATTTCCAACAGTTGCCTTTTTTACTGTATGCATTTGCGATTCAGAATATCCTGAGTGTGTACCCAAGCAATCTGGTGGCATTGATAAACGTTAAATATAAGCCATGTCTGGCTTTCACATGGTGGCTGCTGAGATAACACACTTATTAACAGTAACAAGCATTTGATGTCATTTTCTTGTCAGCATCAGTGACTCATTCAAAACAAGGGCTGGTATGTATTAAGTTGTCTGAACCCACAACAACCATGTGGGTCCTACCAGTGCCGGACCCAGGTCTTCCAGCGCCCTGTGTGAGTTTTAAGGTGCCCCCTGCCCCCAACCATTCTGACCCACACGAACACTGTAGACCCTGAATAAAACGCCATACCACAATAAAAATCAACTGGAATGACTGGATTAAAAGGCCAGTCTAGCCACATAATAACACAGACCATGATTGGTTTATCATAGATGCCTAGAAAAAAGGCCTTCCACAGTAAGAAAGGGGCTAGACTGGCTGCCCCAAGATGCCAGTCTAGCCAAGTAATAACACATACCATACCTGGTTTCTCTAGATGCCCAGAATAAAAGGCCTGGCACAGTAACAAAGAGCTAGACTGGCTGTCCAGAAATGCCAGTATAGCCATGTAATAACACATACCATGCTTGGTTTCTCTACATGCCCAGAAAAAGTAATGCCACAGTAAGAAAGGGCTAGACTGGTTGCCCTAAAATGCCAGTCTAGCCACGTAAGAACACATGCCCTGCTTGCTTTATCATAGATGCTCACAAAAAAATGTCATGCCACAGTAAGAAAAGACTACCAGACTAGCCTAGTAATAAAACATACTATACTGCTTTATCATAGATCGCCAGAAAAAAGTCATGCCAAGGTAAGAAAGGGATAGTCTGGCTGTCCCAAAATGGCAGTCTAGTCACATAGAAACACATAACATACTTGCTTTATCATATCATGGCTGCCCATTAATAAATGGCAGTGCCATTATGGCACCCTGCTTCTCACTCACACCCGCCAAAATCCGCACCTCTGCAGATGGCCCAGCACAAACATGCGCACACCCATTTGCACAACATTCACTTGCTAATTTACTCAAATCATTCACTCGCGCACCTATACCATCCACTCGCTCATTCACACACGCACTCAGGCACCCATACATCATACACTCACTCATTCACAGACGCACACATTGCATAACTACATAATACAGCCCTGCATATATGCATCACAATCATGCAGCATTCATGTACATAAACACACACAAAACATTCTTTTTTTGTACCTGCTCCAGACCCAAATCTGTCTTTGCCATGAAGGCTTCCACTCAAGCTGAGTCCTGCGCTCCAGCCTCCACTATGCAGGAGACTGCAGTGGGGCCAGACAAAAAGTAATGCTCTAGTTGCATTGCAGCGCTTTCACACTGCAACTAGAACGCTACTTACTGAAGTCAGAGCGCATGCACTCTGACTTCAGAAAGCTTGACATGGCGCAGAGCTGTCTTAAGGGGTGATGCGCTGTGCCCTTTATTATTTCCGCCCCTGTAAAGCTGCATCTCTCGATCGCCCCCAAAGGCAAGCCTGGGTACCACGCAGGAAACCTCCCCTTAAATCCATCTAAGAAGTTTGTCACATCGACTAAGGTACAGGAACATTCTAGGGGTTTAAGCTGGAATCTGGGAATTCAAAGGCAGACCTGGCATTACAATGGATACCTCTCACCTGGGTGCTGATAACTGGTGTCCTATTGACGTAGACAGACAGGGTAACGAGGAAAGAGTTAGATTAACCTATGATACAGCTTCAGTTCACAGAGGAGACTCCCCATCTTGGCTTTTTCTAGGGATCCCAAGTTTCATTTACAACTCTCAAATTCCTGCAGACAAAGCACTCCGAGTATGACATCAGAAGACGAATGACAATTGTTACAGCAGCTTGGATTAGACCCTTATCAACAGGCTCCCTTAGTGGATTCATTGTAGGATGCAACTTGAAGGATTTACTGGAACCTGATTAGGAGTACAGTCTACTACAAAGTCCTCTGCCAGAGAGGTGAAGTCCAAGAGCAGCAAGGAATAGGAATGTTCTTCTCCCTAACCATCGCAACAGCCTATTTGGGATAACCAGCGGGCTGGACAAAGCCTACTGCAATTGAGACACTGGTATCAGGACCCTGCTCACTGGAGGTGACATGCCCCAGCAAGTGCTATTTACAGACCTTGGTGTTTGGGAAGGGCAGAAGAAAGGACTCACTTTGTTTGTCCCTGTGTCCCTGGACTGGGTCTCCCAGCAACCACAGAACCAAAGAAGTGGCCACTGGCTCTGTCTGCATCTCGAGCTGCCTCAACAACAGTTTAGGCACTGTCAACACTGTCCAAGGGGCTGCAAGGGAACCGTTGGCGTCATCTTCAATTTTGACACTCAACCAACTGTGAGAACCACCTTGTGCTTTCCAATGGGTAGTTCTGCTCAGGCAGTTGAACCCGTCGTGTAGCCGATGAGTTCTTTCTGCCAATGTACCTCTCAGGAGTATGAAAGGACTACCTGAGGAGTCTATTGACCCAAAGATGGATAAACGCCACAGGATACCGCTGACCTGCAAAGGAAGCACACTGTTCTATTACAAGGAGAAAACAACCGGTGCAAAATGGGCACGAGAGTGTTGTTATGAATACCTTGGCCAACAGGTAGGTCTGTGATATTAGCAAGTATTTTCTGTTCTTAATCAGAGTAGATGTTATCCTGTGAGCAAGGACAACACAAAACATCTGAATGCCGTGAGAGTCCCTTAAACAAGGGCTAAAGGACGTTAACAATATGCAGTTCAAGGTACTTAGAGTATCTTACCAATAGTGAGGATAAGTGGTGAGAAACGTGGAAGACTTGAAAGATTCAGAAGTGAAAGTCTTGCAGCTCCTCCTAAGACCCACCGGCACGAGGATGCATAAAATGTGCCACAACGCAATCTATAGTCCAAACAATGATGTTCCAGAACACCTGAGACCCGCCGGCACAAGGATGCCTAACAGTACTCCACAAGGCAGTTGCTAGTCCAGAGCACTATAAAAACTTGCTGTCAATGGTGTTGGGTAGAGTGGAAAGGGATCAGGCGCAGTTCTTGATTCCCTAAAGGAAACTGTGAATCAAATGGGTTATTTTGGAAAAGACTCCAAAACGTCCCCAAGCGGAGGACAAGTAGCACTAAGTCCGTTGGGAGATCCGGTTCAGCAACGTGCGAGCAAATGACAAGGACAGAATCACAGAAGAAGAGGCAGGTCGGGAGCGTTCCAAGGGTTCCATAAACATACGGGCAAAATGACAAGGACAGAGTCGTGGGACAAGAGGCAGGACGAGAGCGTTCCAAGATTCGGCAACAGGAGACTTCTTCCAGGACAAAAAGGGCTAGGCACAGGAATTCCGTAAAACGTAGCAAGGTCAATAACAGGAGGCAAGAGTTGCAAGTAAGTAGGACTGCAGAAACAAAATTCAGAAGCAGCGTAGCGAACGTGGGCGGGGCATAGGAATGAAATACAACAAACTTGTGACCAGTTGAATACAGTGTAACGTGGTCGCACACGTGATCCGCAAAATGCAGAATGCCAGTGTTTCCACGACAACCCCCAACGCTCCCGAAATTATCTGCAGCGCGTTGGGGAAGTGCTCATTGATTTGTACACAAGCTGTTTCCGTGTGCTACAAGGAGTGCGTGAAACAGGTTAGAGGATGGTGACTTCTGAACGTGAGGTAGAACACCAGAATTCCTTGACCTCCGTGATTTCCTGACACCAACCCACGCATCTCTGAGATTTCCTCAACAACAATGCTCTGCTGTCTCTGCAGCGGAGACTCCACAAATCTTCTAGCTTCACCAAATGGACAGTGAATGCCTTGCTACCAGCATCTTTGAGCTCCAAACTGTTGAAGCTGCAGAACCATAGTGCCATGTTGAGCCAGTGAAGCCTGCTCTCTGCCGAAGGAAAGTCTTTGCTTCTCTGCACCCGAGGCTGCTGAGATTTCCTGTGCTGCTGGCCGGATACACCTGCTGTCACCTGCATCTTTGACCCCCCCAAGCCGCTACCGCTGCCAACCAGCACTGCATCAATGAAACCCATTGCTGCCGCTCCCCAACTTGACCCCAACCCTGTCCCGAAAGTGTCCAGGCTCATGGTTCAACACAGAAAAGCCTGGCTCAATGCTGTTTCATCACTGAAAGATAAGAACTAAAGGTATTTTAAGTGGCCCTCTCCCCCTGGTCTGCCTTGAAATACCCTAGTGACTTGTATGTCTCCTACTGTACCTTTTTAGAGACATGTTCATTAACTTTCAAATTTTGCTGCTCAGCTTTTTGTCTGAGCACCCTGTCTACAAGCTCACCGTGCCCATTTCTTTTGAAGTCTGCTTTCTCTCTGCTTTCCCACACATGGGTGTTTTTAGAAGTACTGTTATTGTTTTTATTTTTAATGTATGCAGGTCTGGATTTTACACCTTCCATTCATGTTACACCTCTATACATCCATACTGCTGTGTCGCCTGAAGCAGCAGCCAGCCCCTCAGCACCTCACAGCAGATGGCTGAGCCCACCGATAAGCTCTACAGTGAGCACAGCATTCGGTAACCTACTCTTTAAAGAATCCGCTTATTCAGAAGTACGTTCAACGTCGGATCGCGCTCCATTATCAGCGCTTCATTGAATAGCCACTGCATTCACATCCATGCACATAGAAAAGTGCCTTTTATCTACAGTTTGCCGCTTGCCCACGACCTGGTCTCACGGATACAACTGAGAGAGTCCCTCTCAAGATGGCGGCTGTGATGTTTTGCACATAAGTGCCTGCTTCCTCCTCTCCGCAGTAAGAAACGGCCTAGTTGTTAAAAAATTGATTGCTGCACCCTGCCTAGTTGTTAAAAATTGATTGTTGCACCTCACCCCGTGCTAAAATACCGTCCCTGACTATCTCTTATCATAGCCACTGTTCTCATTGCCTTGCTAAACTCCACTTAAGCAAAAATGTTACGTACCTGTAATTTGCTACTGTGACCTGGACTATGACACCCATTGCACATGTACATTCTGCCATTGTTGCTTACTGTCCATGCATATTCTGCCATTACGGTCATTGTTACTAATATCTCATATGAACTGTCTACTCGTATTCTGCCTTATAGCTACGGTAAATAGTACTGTGCTAAACCCCCACCTATCTGTTAACCTACTGCCTAGCTATAGTCTTCTCTATTGTGCCATACATTGCTCTCCTGTGCTACCGACTACTACTGCCTCCTGTGCCAATGCCAGCAGCTAAAACCTACTAACGATAGTTTAAACGCTTGTGTACCCCCTCCACCCTATTGCCTCTTGTGCCATACTTAACGAATCCACTTCTAGGAAACACCAAGACTCAGTGTGGTCACTACAAGCCTAGGGGATCGGTCCTGTTCAGAAGGCGCATTCATCTTGGCAGGGAATGGCCTAACCCGCTTATGGTGTGCGCGACACCATCCCCTTCCATGCCCTACCCCCTTCCTCTCCAAAGTTTCCCCTTTCCCTGCGCAAACATCCCTACCCCACATCACTACATAAGCACATTTCAGTGGGACATTAGGCTCCATTGTCTCAGTCAGGCCTCTCTCCACATGTCCTATTACCAGACCCATAAGGAGATTTAGACTATCATCACGGACTGGTCCACACCACACCCAAAGGGATATTGCAGTCCCCAAGCTATCTATCAACCTCTCCCCTTTGCAAATACCAGAAAAACCCCAGATTCCCGACACACCAGCCTTGGCGCCGACCTCACCTCAGCAAACCCATAGATCACCTGCACCTATAAGGTTGACCTCCTCCATTCCAACATACCAAATATCACACACAATTGGAAACAACTCAAAAAATCCTAAGAACTACAATTCTAACACTAAAAAGCACGAATACACTGACTCTGTGCTACATCTGAAAAGTGCCCTTATTAATGCAGGAGCAATCACAGCCCATGCCTTAGCATTGCAGACCTAATCAAAGTTAATGATCTAGACATTCTGGCAGTCACGGAAACTTGGCTCCATTTGGCCTCAGGCCCCTCCCTATCACTAGCCATCCCAGGGGAATATACAATTTATAGGAAGGACAGAACAACAGCTAAAGAAAGTGGAGTAGCTCTCCTAGCTAGAAATACCTTTGACATAAGAATATCAGGAGACTTCCCCATCACTTCAGGTGAAGTAATCACTTTGAAAATTGAACTCACACATATCTGTACTTGTACCAGCCACATTGTCTATAGACCTTCAGGTCCCCTATTCACCTTCGAAGATGACATCACCTTGCTCCTAGCCTTCAACATGAAACCCCATTCCAAAGCCATCATCCTAGGTGACTTTAACTTCGGTCTGGACGACCCCCTGGACACCCCTGCAGGCTTCCTAGCCAATTCCATGAAAGCCCAAGGGTTTTCTCTTCACACATGCTCACCGACCCATGAAAAAGGACGTACATTAGACTGGATTGCTGAAACTAATTGTGTCACGGACATCCTATCTAGCACCCCTTCGCAATGGACTGACCACAACACTATAATCTTCTCCACCACCATAATGACCAAACCCATAAAACTCTCCCCACTCACATCCACGTTACTGTCTAGAAGTTCAAAAAATATAAATTGTGAAAACATGCTGCCTCTCTTATCACCAATAACACATTCTACCTACCCTGACGAGGATCTGTCCTTACTTGTCAGTCAGTATAACAAAACCATGCTAACAGCCATTGATAAAGTAGCTCCATTGAAATATAAAAAAGCAAAACCTAAAACACACGCCAATGTCTGGTTCACCTCCGACTTGCAAACCTTGCCAGCGACCAAAAAGTCAGCCAAAAGTATTTGGCTAAAATTACCAACACCTGCAAACAAAGCCCTCTTTCAGACTCTTGCTAATAACTACAAGGAAGCTATCATCAAAGCTAAAAGTGACTCATATAATCGGAGAATACAGAATGCCCAATCAAGTTCCAGAGAATTATTCGCCATTCTGTGTGAGTTCTAATCACCAGGCCCCACTCCTGACCACTCCATCAAAGATCTGCAATCTTGCACCAATGTGCAAAAGGCCCTTGCAGACAAAATCGCCTTTCTGCAAAGTAAAATTGACATTAAAAAAACTAAACTCAACTTAGACTTTGCCTCTCAAACCACATCATCGACCTTAGAACCACACAGGACTAAATAATTCACATTCACGCCAGTATCCACAGCAGAAACGATCAACATTATCAAAGGTTTAAAATCTTCGAGATGCAAATGTGACACCTGTCCTGCCACCCTTGTAAAAGAATGTGCAAATGAATTGGCACCATTCATCACCACCATCATCAACAGTTCATTTGCCACTAGTTCAGTACCCGACGACCTAAAAGAAGCCTAGGTATTACCTCTGTTAAAAAAACCTACACTGGGCCCTAACATCCCAACGAATTTCTGAGCTATCACCACAGTCCCATTCTTAATAAAATTCTTCAACCGTGTAGCTTACCTGCAGATCCAACAATTCCTGGAAACTAACAATCTATTAGGAGTGAGAGGTATCTGGTCATTGCATCGAATACCATTCCATCAAATGCCATTCCATCAAAATTTTTCCATCAAAAAAATGTCCATCGAATGCATATTTTGGGGGGGCTAAAGGGTTCATTTTTGTTCAGGTGCATTTTAAAGGGTAAAAACCAGAGGCTTGGGGGGCCCTCCCCCCCAAAAAAAGAAAAGAAAAATGCATTTGATGCACATTTGTTAGATGGAAAAAATGTGATACAAATGCATGTCGATGCAAGGAATTCAATGCAATGACCATAAACCGGACTGAGACTATATGGGTTTAGACCTGGTCATGGACTGAGACGGCCCTATTAGACTTAAAAACACAAATGGACACATTCAAGAACACGGGAGACCTCTATCCTCCTCCTACTAGACCTTTCCTCAGCTTTTGATTTGGTCAACCATAAAATCTTATGCCATCATCTCGAAACTGCGGTCCACTTCTCCCCTGAAGCGATCAAATGGATTGAAACTTTTCTCTCCAATCGCACAATGACAATCTTCTCTACCTCTTCAACAGCCTCGCCAGTCCCAGTAACATGCAGTGTACTGCAAGGCTCTTGTGTATCACTGACACTGTATAATGCTTTCACAAAGCTCCTATTTGACAAACTAGACAAAATGGGAATTACATATACAAATTATGCGGATGATACGCAAATACTCATACCTATCACAGGCTGTTATGACACTGACGCCAACAACATTAAAACAATCTACCTTGCCATCCAGGCCTGAATGGCTCAAAATGAATTATGCCTCAACGATGACCAGACAGAGTTAATCTTAATAGGAAATAAATCTAAGTTAAATAACCCATCAAAACAAATCTGTCATCATTGATGGCAATACTATCAATGTCGCCAATTAAAAAAACACTGGGGGTCTACATTGACTCTTCCCTCACCCTAACCAGACAGGTCAACGCCATTGTCTCATCGGCAGCCTACACCTCTAAACTTATTAGATCGAGTAGACCTTTCCTCTCGACAGACAACAGTATCACCCTAGCAAGAGCACTGATCCTCTCCAGGATAGATTATTGTAACTCACTATTTGTGGGGTCTAGTACTAGAAACATCAAAAAACTTCAAATAGTACAAAATAATGCAATCAGAGCTGCTTTGAATATACCTAAGAATGACCATATTTCGTCAACCAGACGACACATCCACTGGCTTCCGGACCAAGACAGGATCAAATTTAAAATCCTCAAATTTAAAATCCTCACTCTCACCCACTAATATCTTGCCAACAAAGCACCAGCATACATCAGTAACCAAATTGTCAAAAATCTATCTAATAGACCCACTCGAGCCTCATATGCCAACCTCATTGTTACACCGAGATTTCAGAGACAGAAAGCAGGTGGGTCTAGCTTCCCGGTAGTAGCAGCCAAACTGTGGAGCACCTTGGCATTACAGCTAAGAAGTGACCCCTCCCTCTGGTCATTCCAAAAATGCCTGAAAATCAGACTTTTCAGCCTTGATACCCAACAATGAGACACCAGGCCTAGGCTGGACAGTCCACGCTTAACCAACCGCCCAATCCCGTAAAGAAGACTTGTAAGCACGCCTACCTACTTATCACTGCTTACGACTCCGAGCAGTATTTGCTGCGAATAATAATCACTTCTGCGCTAACTAGGTACAATTTCTATGTCATGCCTGTATCGTATATCTGTACATCTGCATTCTGTAAATGTTATGTTGTAGTGCAACTGTTCTCTGTAACCGATCTCTTAAGTTCTATCGCGTAGATGCCGCTGGGTTACGTGCACTTTATAAATGTCAAATAAATAAATAAATACATCTATGCTCTTAGGAGCCTCATCACATTTTGCAGGGAGCGAATATCCTTTTGATTATGTCACCGTCTAGGCATCTCTGCTTGTTGGTGGGTTGGTCCACTGCCTTTCCAAATGACGAATATATATTCTTTTTAAACTGTACAGGGGTAGGCGAATATTGCACAAGTTTTGTGGAGTGCCTGATTGGAAACAGCGCCGACTCCATGGGACACACTCGGGCCCCGCGAGGTGAGAGGAGGAATGTCCTCTTGCTGAGCTGGTTTAATTAGATTCTGGGACAGTGTTCGCAAATTCTGGGTTTTGGACCGCAGTCATGATTCTTCCCGCCGGCCGCCATTGTACTGCTGCGCTCCATTCTCGAGGGAAGCTTCCTTTATCCCCGGCGCTCATTGGCTGACTGCTCCTTTCTTTCATCCAGGCGGTCAATCTCTGTCCTCCCGCAGTGTGACGGATATGCGCAGGCCTTCCCAGTGGCTCGCCTGAGCTGTGGGGTCTCGCGCATCCGACGCTGGTCTGATGGAGTCATCCTACAACAACGGGTTTAATAAACAACTCACAGCCGCGCCTGGCCCAGAGAACTTCTTGATTTAAATTATGAACCCGACCGCAAAACAGGAGACCGCCGCCCTCAGGACCTGTTTGATGTTATTGTTGCTCAGAGGTGTGAGTCTGTTTGTCCACATTTCATTTTTACCGCTTTTTTCAGTTTTGTCCATGTTTATATTTATTATTTAAAATGAACTATGACTTCAATGAACATTGTTTAACGTGATGGTTATGGCCCCGTCTACATGCTCAATTGAAAATACAATGCTCTCCACTAATGCCCAGTACTTACGCTTAGGGACACAGTTATGGTGACCAGACAACCAGGGCAGCCCCGGAATTTGCCCCGCTGCCGCGCTGCCCCCACCGCCCTCGTGAGAGTTTTATTTTTTTAAATAAAAAAATACCGTCCCGGTAAAGGACTGGTGACAACAATTATAAACTTAATAAACTTCACAACACGTTCAGGATTTTAAGATCGTAGGATGGGCTCGAACCCCCACATTTCAGGTATGAGGTACACCACTAACTTACTGTGCCACAGACTGGTTTGGAAAAGGTTTTACAACAAGCCCTGTAATATCAATCAGAGGGAAAGTTTGTTTTTAATTAACATGCTAAGATTCACAGCCAAAACTGCACAATTTACATTATATATTATAGATTATTTATATAGAGAGGAGCAGTGCTGGAAATAATGTTGGATGGGGGTTGTGGGGGCCTGTTGGGGGGAGGAGTGTTAATGGGGGGGGGGGCTGCAAGGGGGTAGTCCTTCTTTTATGTCGTTGGCCGTCCTGTTTTTTTTGTCTTCTAAATCTGGCCATTGTTATGGGTCCGAGGGGCCAGGCCCCACCATAGTGAGGCTGCACTGCGATGCAGGGCGGACCGACTGGGCCATGACGCAGCCTGGTCCTGCCCGGCTGCAAGAAGGACACACACCGATACTGGTACAGGAACTGCTGAGCGGGAAACCTCTTGGCCATTTTTATTAAGTGGGTCACCCACATGTGACCATGCACACGTGACTCAGCACGCACCTCGTGGTGTCGTGCTGAGATCATAGCATCCCATGCCAAGGCAAAAGACAAATAAACGATTAACATTTAAGATGGCATGTGCTACAACAATTACAGAACTGGCTCCGCCCTCGTGGGTCGTTAGAAAGCATCATTGCGCTACACATATATGCATTGGTGGGTGACACACCTTTGGAGCATACGTCTTAAAGTTTTATTAGTCCAATAGCAATAGAAGTGGGGATTGCCCCACTGGCTGGAAAAGCTGCACTGGGGATACGGGGGCCACATCGGCAGATGGCCACAGGGCAGTCCCTCTGTGTCAGCTCGCCCATGATGGAAATCGCTCCACTAGCCGGCAAAGTTACGCCCGGGGATACCGGGGGGTGCCACATCGGCTGTTGTCTTGTCAGCAGGTCTCTGGCCCGTCTGCTGTAGGATGGTCCTCCAGCAGGCCTGGGTGGTCTTTATCCCTTGCAGCAGACCGTAATCTGGAGTATCTCGGGCCCCTCTCTCACCCATGCGGATAGGGGCAGGCGAGGACACTCTCCTGTCGTCGCTCACCAGGTTTAGGAAGCGCTGAACGGGTATCCCCTTTGGGCGTGTGTTCTTGCTTGCTACTGTTGTGGCGGTAGTTCCTTCCTGTTGAAGTTCCTTCTGCTTAATTCGGTGCATACAGCTACTGAGGCTGCCCAGTGCTCAGCTCTTTCCTCTGCTTATTACCTTGAACCTCTGTTGGTACAGCGGCAGCAACGGCCTTGCCGTGGCCATGCTCCCCCAGTCAGGAGGTCTTTCTGGCTTGCCTTTTGCCTGGCCGCATGAGCACTCTCTTTGGGGAGGGCCGCGGCTTGGCTGAGGCTGTTGTCCATTTGTGGTCTCCCCACAGGCATTGTTCTTTCTGGCTCCCCTCTGGTGTACGGCCACAGGGGCGGGGGAGCCTGCTGCACCGCTCTATGGTGTTGGTGGTGGCAGGGACGTACCCCGCTGTGTGACCCGCTCCGGGCCCATTGGCCACAAGGATAGGCAGAGTCACTGTGGTGGCTTGCTGGAAGCCGTGGCAGCGCCAGTTGTTGCGGCACAATTCTTCTCTCCCAGGCAGGGCAGATGGCAGGCTTCACGTCCTGGCTTGCCTGCATGCTCACCTTCTGCCTGACCGCACAAGCACTCTCCTCAGGGAGAGCTGCGGTCATACAAGCGTCGTGGCAGGGATCTGTGATGCTTGGGTGCAGGATGGGCAGTGGTCCATGTCGTGCCATCTGCTGACTTCCTTCCAGGCAGGAGTGTTCCCTTATTGTCATGGGCTCTGGGGTACTGCCACTGCGGCAACAGTTCTTGCCGTGCCGCTCTTCGCCCGTTGAGTGTTGGGGGCGTACCCAAGTGCATGACCTACTCCTGGCTCGTTGGGCGCAAGGATAGGCAGGGTTGCAGTGGTGGCTTCCTGCAAAAGCCACTGTGGAGCCAGGTCTTGCCGAGCCACACTTCTTCTCCTAGGCCTCTCCTCCAGGCGGGAGCTGCTTTAGGCAATGCATCACTCCCTCCGATGGAAGTGCCTTGTTTGAGGTGGTGCCCCCATGCTCCTCCCGGGAGTGCTTGCTTTGAGGGGCAGTGCACCTCTCCCCCTGACGGGAGTGCCTGCTTCCAGTGTCCAGTGGGCCAGGGTGTTCCTCTGGCTTCTGTGCCTGGCAGAGGCCTGCAGCACTGCCACGGCCTGGGCAACCTGTTCTGCCCCAGGCAGGAGTACCAACAGTCATTGTAATGGCATGGGCTGCCTGCTCTCCCCCAGGCAGGAGCATTTTTCCATTGATGGAGCAGCATCGACTGCTCTTCTTTTTTTTTCAAACTTTATTTATACATTTAGAACTTTACAGAAGCAATAGAACATAATACAATATCTCAAATGCACAAGGTGATACTTATTAACCCATAATTTCCTAAAAAACAAAAAACAAAGCAAAATAAGAAACCTAGAACACGATCAACTATTTTAAGCGTTGAGATCATTAAATGCACCCCACATCCTCTCATATTTATCAAGCTGATCTTTTGCTTTAAAGGATATTTTCTCCTTCCTGGACAAAACGGACAAACTCTGCAGCCAGTCATCAATGTTAGGAGAGGTATCACTTTTCCAAAATTTCAAAATCTGCTTCTTGGCTAGCAAAAGAGCTCTATATATCCAAAACAGTGTACTTGTTGTTAAACCAATATTTGAAGGCAGTAAACCTAACACAGCAACAAGTGGATCTCTGGGTATAGAGAGACCCAGAACCAACTCCATCCTCTGGAAAACACCATCCCAGAATAATTGTATTTTACCACATAACCACAACATGTGGAGTGTAGTGCCCACCTCCCTATTACAGTTCCAACAACAATCCACATTACTCAATTTACTCATTCTCATCTTCCATGGGGACCAATATAAATAATGAGTAATTCTTTGTTGTGTATATCTCAAATCTAAATCCACTTTGTATTTATCTGGACCTGCACATATGTGGCTCCAATCAATATCCAACAATGTGCAACCTAAATCTGAATCCAATAGCGACTGCTCTTCTTCCACAGGCCGAAGTTCTTTGGCAGAGGGGCAGGCCTACTTCTGCCTTCCCCCCTTGTATCTACCCGCAGGGAGTGTCTGTGAACTCAGCAGCAATGCTCTCCCTCTCCCCCAGGCAGGAGACTTATTCCCAGGCCGTGTCCCTGCTCATTGTGTAACCCTGTTCCTCCCTGGGTGGGGATTCAGCGGCAGGATGCTTTTTCTCTCCCTCACGCAGGAGACCTATTACTTTATTGTGGCGCTGCATGCCAAAGCGCAGTGGCGGGCTGCTTCCTCGCTCCCCTCAAGCGGGAGACTAATGTCTTTACTGCAGCGCCACATACTTGCTCCCCTTGAGGGAGCGCTGACCAAGACTTTTTTTTAGATGGCGGCGAGCGGGGGGTGTCCTATAATGCGGCAGGGGTCTGTGCCGCTGCGCTGCTCTCCCCCTCCTGCCCCAGGCAGGAGCATTAATTCACCCTTTTTTCATGCTGCAGCATCGGGAGGGGCTGCGCGCTCTCCCACCACAGACAGGAGCTTGCGTCTTTCCCTTGCGGTGGCGGTCCTTGCCGTCCGTTCCTCTCTCCTGCAGGAGATTTAATTTCCTTATTGCAATGCTGCACCGCTCTGTGCAGCGGCGGGGCGCCTCCTCGCTCCCCCTGCGGGAGCTCTGACTGACTGAAGGCGAGCACTGTCGCTGGGTCCAAGGGGACCGAGCGCCGTGCTCCGCCAGCGGCTCTCGGGCTGCACCGGGGATGGCCAAGCTCGCCCTGCAGGGTGCGCCAACACTGCGTCTCGCTTTTTCTTTCTTTTTTCCCAGGTGACCAGCCGCATGCGGGGGCGGACCTCGTCGCCAGATGTTATGGGCCAGGGGTCCCAGCCCCACCATCGTGAGAGTGCTCTGCGATGCAGGATGGCCGAACTGCCCGGCTGCAAGAAGGACACACACACGATTACTGGTACAGGAACTGCTGAGCGGGAAACCGCTCAGTGCTCACCCCTTTTTATTAAGTGGGTCACCCACATGTGACCATGCACACGTGGCTCAGCACTCACTGCACGGTGTCGTGCTGAGATCATAAAATTCACCCTAAATATAGTGCTCAGTAAAGAAACTGTGTGCAAGAGTAAAGGGCAAACTCGTGTTTCCAGGTGCTTTCCACAAGTGCAGTAGTGGAGCAGACACCCAACTTGTTGAGGAGGAGGAAGTGGCAACATGAGAAAGAGTGCTGCACATGTTAAATGTACGGGTATTTACAGCATATACACTAAGGCACACTTTTCACATTACTACATTTGAAGTTGGGGGCCAGGGAAGATGATTTTAGGGGTGATTGGCTGCCACTGTAGACTTGGGGAGGAGGGAGGCAGCTTCAAGTTATAGCAAGTATTTCTTTATATCAGTCTTGAAGCCCTGGTAGTAGTGCTGTTTGTTTCATGGGCAGTGCATTGCAATGGTAGGGAGCTATAGGAGGATGAAGGATTGGAAGCAGGATGAAGTGCAGCGTGTGCAGAGATTTGAAGGTTGAGTAGGGATTGAGCAGGATATAGAATCTGTTAGGTGGGGATGGCATCCTGTTGTTAGAATCAAAGACAGGAAGAAGAAGCTTAAAGTCCTGGCGGGGCTACATAGGGTGCCAGAGCTCTCAGAGGTTCTGGAGGTGTGAGAGAGGTTGAAGAATGAATGGGTGGAAAAGTTGAGAACTTTGTTTAGAGGAAAAACAAGAAGAGGGGATGGCTTGGAGGCTTGAGCAGTAGTCGCGCCTGTGGAGGCCTAGAGTGGTGTTCAAAGTTCAAGCAGGGCGATAGTTGAGGTAAGGTGTTGTATCAGTGGTCGAAGTGTACGAAAAGCAGTAGTGGAACTATGTTTCCTGCTGGCCTACCACCCGCTCTCCTCAAACTCCATTGTCACGCCCCTCCCATGTGCAATACAAACCCTCAAACAAATGCGCCTGCTATTTAAGGGAACGTTCAGTGCAAGTTGGACTTCTTCCTACTTTTATTTAGAAATAAAATCAATCCAGAACTGTTTCTTTTTAAAAGAAAACTATAGGAGGAGCAGCGCTTCCGCCCACCTCGACCACTGGTGCTGTTTTTCGGATGTTTAGTATCCGAAGCCTGACTTAAATGGCCTTGGATGTAAGACACAAATGGGGTTGTCGGTCACCATCATAGTGAACCCCCTGGTTGCAAGCACTGGGGGATGGGTTGAGTAGGTCAGGCATTCATTAAATTGGAGAGGGGAGAAGGGGTGGGATGTTAGGACCCTAGAGGAATAGTTGTTTTGAGAAGAAATGAGGATTAGAGAGCGGTGTGCCATCTACTGGTGGGTGGTGTTAAGACAGAATTCTTAATTTGTGGATTCTATGGGCACTTTCTAGGGCCCCTCAACTTCTTGCTAGTCCATTTGTATTTTTGAACCTCTAACCTATTTTATAAATCCTCCCGCCGTTGCAAACCTTTTTCACTCTTTTGGAGTTTATCACCACAATACTCCCAGTCCCAGGCATACTTCCTAAACACTCTATTTGTGCTCTAATGGGATTATATTACTCTACATTGGGAGTCTTTCGTAAGGGCCGACAGCAAACAATGGGAATTTCTGTCTTCCATTGTTTGGATCCAATCCGATTCCCAGATTTAATTTTTTATCTTATCAGGATTGGTTAACAGTGTTTTTACATTCACAACTAGGGAATCCAGCATGGCCCTACAGCAGCTTTCTCACTGTTCCAGGGTATCCGGACCCATCTTACCCAGCGCTGCCTCAAGAATCTCAAAGGGTGGAGTGTGAGTGGCATGGCGCTCGGGAATCTTACCTGGTGAGGCAGCAGCGGGCTGATCAGGTCGTTCATGCTGGAGTCAGTGTCGAGTGCCAGGAAATGGCAGTACATTAAATAAACCGCTAAGTTTAATTGGACAAGCCCATGACCCGCAGCTTTTGGCTAGAAGTGCCAATGTTGGTGATTGGCCCAGATTTTTAAAAGGCCAGCGCTATGCTAGTGTGAGGTGCGCTGTACGTGTCAGGGCCGCACAAAGGTACTAGGCGGTCATAATGCACCGGGAATTTGAGAGGAAGGAGTTGTGCATTCGACGGGAAACCGCAGTTGGGTGGAGTCCAGGAGGGCGGAGGGGTGTCGAGCAAATAAGTACCTGGGATGGGTCCAGGATGCTACATGGGCGTGCAGAGGCAGTATGGAGATTAAAGGAAGTGCGACCACCATGTGAGAGCGTAGGGTGGTCTGAAAAACCTAGAGTCAGGTCAGTCGTGCTGGCCACAGATGGACTGGGCCGGGCATAGGGGGCATAATTGCGAGGGCCCGGTTGGGGGTGCAGTCAACCCGGTGGGCCCTTGACGTTTTCAAAAGTGACCGATTAGGGGTCATCCTGCAAAAGGTACACGTTCCTGGGGTCAGTGTGTGAACAAGGTTCAATAAGGAATGAAGTGGGACTGGTTAGGTCAGAAATAAATAGCTCTGTTGGTCCCGGGAAGAGAGACCACAGTTGAGGAGCCATGGTTGGTCTCATCAAACTAACAGTACAGTTGCAGTGGTGTGGTCCACTACTGGGTGTGGGTCAAGGGAATTCTAAGAATAGTGACGGATATTGACATCCTTTAAAAAGATTGAAGACCATCCGGCTGCATAAACTGCGAAAGAGAAAAATTATCGAACTATGTACGACATTCTGAAAAGACACAAAGATGAGGTTAAACCTTGTAAATCTAGGAAATTCTCAAGAGATGAAAAAGGACTACAGGGATGACCAGGTTTTCACCTTTCAACCCAAATTTGATGATATGGTCAAAGGCAACTCGCGAGAGAACACCTCAAATGTCTCCCTGGCTAGTTCTGACGTTGACAGTGAACCTGACAACCCCACGACCATCAACTGGATAGCTAGTGACAACTCTACAACAACCGATGCGCCAACAGGAGGAACTTCGTTTTTAGAACAGATCCAGAGATTTAAAAGAGGTAATTGGAGAACCCCAACCAATACCCTGGCAGGCACGAGAATTTGTTTTATCAGGCAATTCTAGCAAATATTGGCAAAACCTGATTTTAGATTGACATGTTAACATGCGCACAGCCACCATGCACATGTTTTTACAGGGCAATACTTTCATTTATTGGGCAATGGAGCAGAATAATGCTGGCATTTGTTGGATTCGCCCACTTCTAAATACATTTTATTTCCTAATTTAAAGGCACTCAATGTATTAATCCCAGAAGAGTGAAGATAAAGTCAGCTCGTCCAATCTTCAAACCTGTGACTCTATTCTGCATTTAAAGTTAGAGAGAAATAAGAAATGTGGTTCTTTGGACGCAGAGGTCGCAGTGTTTGCAGAGAGTTGGGGAGCCAATGGAGGAGGTTGGAGTAGAAAGGGTCTGAGGGAAATAGGAGGCAGCGGTGTGAAGGAAAAGAGGACAATCACGAGTTGGAAGTATGGGGGCAGGTTATTGGAGTGGTGAAGATGGAAGGAAATCAGTTGGTTGGAGGAGGAAAGGGGAAAGAGGAGGATTCAAAACACTTTCAGGAGGTTGGCAGAGAAATAAAGGAGAGAGGAAGAGGGAAAATATCATTTGGTTGGAGGAGAAATCAAAGAGAGGAAGGGATAAGTGAAATATCAGAAGATGATTGGGGAATAATAGAGGAAGTCAGTCAGTGCAGGAATGTTACAAAGGCACGACTGACACGGGACAGGTTAGAGGGTTGAGTCTCTGGTTTGTTGGCGTTGAACCAAGGTCAGGTGCAGGAAGGAGCATAGTATAGTAGGGAGGGACAAGGAAGTGCAGGAGATGAAAATGAACCACAGGAATAGAGATGGCTTTGAAGGAAAGAATGACAAAGGCTGGGAGACAGCAGAGCTGGCAATCGAGAACAGGGACTTGTGATGTGCCAGGAACCCATTGCAGAGCCTCCCCTTCTGGTAGAGTCTCAGAGAAGCTCCAACTTTACCATATCCTGTTTGATGACATCCAACAATGACTGCAGACTCTTACCTGTAAAGAGAAGGTGGATGTATTCCAAGAGCCACGAACAGACAACAAGAAACAAACACAACATCACCGGGAGAGACTTTGAGTGATGGAAGCAGGGCAGAACCCCTTTGACCTTTTTGTGTAACTGTTGAGAGACTTGTTGATTCATTGCCTTAGGGAGAAGCCACCCTGTTTTCGTTGTTGAAAGAAGTATTTGCATTTTGTGTGAGCTCTGCTCCTACCAATAAAAGCTCCTTGAAGCTAATCTCTGGTGGTGGCTTTTTTGGGGAAACACTCGGATTTGTGACTAACTCATTATACTGATTTCAGAGGAAATAGATAAAGTCATTGGGCCTCATTACAAGGTTGGAGGTAGCCTTGGCGGTTTTACCAGTGTCAATGTACCAGTAATTGCCCTTTTGTGGGGCCTGGTACATACCCATTCGAGCCCCATAGGGCTCAGTGGGAATAGGGAGGGTGGTAGCACCGGTACTGTTAATAACGGTACCAGTGCTACCATCATGTTCTGCTCACGGGTGCCGGCAGAACTCCTAGTATGGCGGTACGGTAGCAACGGTGCCGGTAGTGATACCAGCGCCGTTGTTGCCTTACCACCATACTTGTAATGAGGCCCAGTGTCAATTTACTTGGGACACATTTGAAAAAATATGACATGAGACAAACGTGTACTTTCTGATCTATACATCTAAATGTTTTTTATGGTGTGTATTTGCGATCAAACACAGAAAGCTCCTATCATATGAAATCACGTGGAGCTCGTACCTTATTAAAGGGGTGATTGAGCATAGAAAAGACCAGTATTGTGACATTAGAAGACAACATGAAGGCACACCTTTTTTTAAGGAGGAAGGCGTTGTTTTACTTATGTCGAAACTACTAAGTGTCATTGCTTTTAGACCACACCTCTGCTTGCAACTTGTTCAGATCTGGGTGAAAGATGATTTACTATTAATGTCACAAGGTGGACCCTTCCGTGGGTTTCCCCCGGCATAATTTTGGCACTGCACATGGCCAGCGAGCTAGCTGGGGGCTGGGGGGCACCCCTTTTCCTGGGAATAAAAATGGACATGGAAGGTTCAGGAGCTAGCGACAGTTGGTGGCATTATTCGCATTGTGACCGTCACTTGCTCCCACTTCTTCCCTGCTTGCTAGTAGGCTGGTCCGGGTGGGGGGATAGGGTGTGGGAAACAGTGTCAATAAGCAGAGAGGGGGAGAATCTAAAAAAAATTGGTGGATAAATAATAAAGGAGGGTCAGAGAAGGGTGTATAGTGCCGAATACACTTATGTGGTGCTCTGGTCCCAGCTCCTCCTGGTGCTCTGTCGATCTGTGAGGGCAGTGGGGGTCACAGTTGGTGGGTGCGGCTGAGTAGCGTTTCCTTGTTCAGGTTGGAGCAGGACCAAGTGGTCCAGCCGGCATTTTCCTCAGGTGGCGGGCACTGGGTTAGCGAGGCAGCAGTTTGGACGGGGCCAAGGCGGCTTGCTGGTCAGCAGGATGGGGGTGGCCTTACCGGAAGGCATCAGGCATTGCTGGGGCGAGGCATGGGGGTCTGAACGGCCGCTGCTGGTGCGCCTGACCAGGGCGGTGTGCAAGGTGGGCCACCAGGTGGCAACATGGTGCGCGGCCCGTGCTGTGTGCAACTGACAGGCAGGTGCGTGTCACAGTTGGTCAGTGCACATAGTGGGTGATATTGCGCCAGTTTGGGCAGTGAGGCAGGGCTTGGTAGGGAGTTTTTAGAAAATAGGAAAGGATAGAGCAACATCAGTAAGGGGATAATAAGTGTGTAACGCTCACCTGATTTCCGTGGGGGCGTTGGGGCACGGTTGGAGCCCTCCCTTGGTCTAGTTCCTCAAAATCACCTTCCCCCTCCGAGAGTGGCTGGACCTGCGGCTCAGGAGATGGATGTTGCCCCTGTGTGAAGAGGAGAGGCAATGAGAACGGGGTGGGAACCACGTGACTTCCCCCAGTCCTTTCGTGCCAGAATATGGTAGGCAAGCACTTTCCCATAGACGCTCACCTGTAGTTTTGTAATGTTGAGCTATCCGTCCTGCCTTTCCTAGCAGGGGTGCGTAGAACGGACCGAGTTAACTTCACTGGCCCGTGGGAAGGTTGATCCAGGCCGGCTGCGACCAATCCAAGTATGAGGTAAGTCTTTAGTATGATAATAGTTCGGTCGGAATGACTGTTCCGTCTAGCAGTAATTCTTGCAATGTCTCATGTATATATGCGGCCGTGTAAGCGCGTATAAGTTCTAACCTGTTTGTTCTTTTCCCTCATAGGTGCAGGCTGACTATGAAGAATGGTGTCCAGACCTTCGAGGAAGATTCATGATGGCAAGAGGGCGTCTCCGGCTCTGACTGTGGTGGAATGTTGGCTCGGAAGAAGACTCGACTCAGGCCGTAATGGAATGGAGGTAGGAAGAAGAGTCCGGCACAGGCCACAACGAGTTGCAGGTAAGAGGCACGTTCAGCGAAGCAGCAGCTGAAGCGCTAGCGAAGTGGAGGCTGGCAACAGGTAAGAAGCGTGCTCAGCGATGTAGCGGCTGGCGACTGGTAAGATGCTTTCTCAGCGATGTAGCGCCTGGCGACAGGTAATAGGCGCACTGAGCGATGTGGAGGCTGATAGCAGATAAGATGCGCGCTTCAACGATGTAGAGGCTGGTAGTGATGGGGCGACTGGCAGCAGGTAAGACATCCGCAGCGACGGAGTAGCTGGAGAGAAGACGCTCGCGGAGATGAGGCGGAAGACTGCTTGTAAGAAGCATTCCCTGGAAATCTCGAAGATGAGGCTGTAATCCAGCGAGGCACAGATAGGTACAGCAGAGAGTGTTACGCTGCTTGGAAGCAGAATAACGCAAAGCGAGGGCACGTGGATGAGCTGGCCTTAAATAGACTGGTTCCGGCCCCTCCCATAGCTCTACCTACAAACTCCATCTTGTCCTTCTTTGGGCCTGTAGCACGTGCCTTCCAGTTCTGTTCCTTGGGCCACGCCCGGCCCAGTTGCACACGCCCTAGGCCTAGAGTGTGCACAGCACACTTTAACATGAGCCTGATGCCAGAGGCGCCAGGACTGGGTCCAATGAGACCCTGGAGATGAGGAAGGACTGGCCCCATGACCAGTGGCCATGACAAAGTGCTATGAGGAGGTGTACAAATATTAATTAAAAATAGAGCTACCAGAGGAGCGGGTTTGTCATGAAAGAGTGGTGGTTGGGGGAGGCCTCCTTTTTGGTTAACGGTAGGGTCGTTTGTTGTGAAATCATGTTGGGGAGCTTGGTGGAAGCCCAGACCTTGCATGAGGTGCTGATCATTCTCAGCAGGGCGTCCAAAGCCCAGCTCGAGGGGGCTGTGCAGGAGGTTACAGGGGAGAGGGGACCCAATGAGAGTAGGCCCCAGAGCAGAGCGGCTTTGGACAGGGCCCTTGCTGCGGTAGTGGCTTGTATCTCATCGGCGGGGAGAGGGTAGGAAAAGGGGGCCAGGAGGAGCAGGGCAGACATGCCAAGGAGGGCAGCAAGGGGCAGGGAGGAGGGCAAGTGTGGGGTTGGGGCTCAAAGTGGTGGGAAGGGTGCAGGCATGGGGCAAAGGCGGGCAGGGGTGAAGAAGTGGAATTGGGATGGGGAGCGGAGCATAGAAAATGCCTGCAGAAGAGTGCAGGGGGAGGAGCAGGAAGACACTCTCCCCAGTAGATGGCAGATACAGGAGCAGGTATGGGACAGCCTCCCTGGTCAGCGGAGATGAGCATGGAGGGTGCAGTATGGCCCCCATTTCAGCTTGAGGGGACGAGGGAGAGGACTTCAGGGCGGTCCCTCCAGCGAGTGGTAGTGGGTAGCCTACTTGGACAAAGCATTACCTATGGGTTGTGCAGTGTTGTGAGAATTATTTGAGTGTTTTAGCTCTTTTCTGCAGTTGGTCTTCACATACAGGTCAGGGTTTGATTCGGTGTACCCTCTGAGGAAATCAAAGGGAGGGTCGTGGAGATCTATACAAGATATGAGACCGATTAACCAGAATGTAGAGGCAGAGTTTCCTTTAGTTCCTAATCCTGCAACAATACTATGCAGCATCCAGTAGAAGCGCAATATTTCACAGGGATTGATTTGAAAAATGCGTTTTCCTCAATTTCGTTGCACAAGGACTCACAAGACTTGACTTCATTTAAGTTCTGCCAAATAGGTGTGAAACACACTTGTTTGCCACAAAGATACCATGAGTCCCCATCGGTCTTTAACAGAGTCCTACAGATGGACCTCGACAATATTTATTTGAAGAGTGCTGTGATACAGTACGTAGATGATATTTCAATTTGTAGCACTACAAAAGATGACTGGAGGCAAGACTCAAATCAGTTAATGACTGTCCTAGCTGACAGGGGATATAAGGTAGACAAGGAGAAGTTACAGTATTGTCAAGAAGAGGTGTTGTAAATAGGCCAGTTGATCTCGTATGAGGGAAGGAGGGTAACACCTGAAAGAGCTGACGCGATTATGAAGACTGCAAAACCGCACCTGGTGAAGCAGATACAACACATTTTAGGACTATGTAATTATGTAAGAGCCTAGGTGTTTTACTCTAGTTCATACAAAAGACCCCTTTTGCAGCCTTTAAAGAAAGCACAAGTGAACAATGAAAAAATAGAGTGGAATGAGGAAATGGAGGAAGGGTTTGAAGAGTTGAAAAAAAGCAATTTGTACATCTCCTGTTTTAGGAATTCCCAATTATCCTGAGGAGTTTTTCTTGTTTTCACACACGATTGGACAGTCATGACTGCAGTGCTTACGCAGAGGACTACATTACGGTATAAGCCTCTAGCATATTATAGTTGGATTTTAGACCCAGTTATGAAAGGACACTTTCCTTGTGAACAGTCATTGGCAGCCACAGCATGCACAATTGGGAAATCCACAAGTATTGTAATGGGCTGCTCTATGACACTTTTTTTTAGAACATTCTTTGTTTGCCATTTTAGAGAAACCCAAAGGCACATTGACATCTCAGAGAGCTTCTGTTTATGAAGTAATAATATCAAATCCAGCTGTTAAAATTGTAAAATAGGGAACCATGCCACCTTTGTAGCTGACCCAGTGGCAGGCGGTGAGCATGTGCATGACTGTGCAAATTATATGAAGTTTTATGATGATATACGGTGCGTAATGGAAAATACGTTAGCAGGAAGGGAAATTCTTTTTATTGATCAAATAAGTGGAGAAAGGCATTCTGGCGCAGCTGTTGTGAGACACATCAAATGGTGAGTTCGAAGTTGTAGCAAGTGCAAGACTACTGTCTCACTTTTCAGTGCAAGCGGCAGAATTATTAGCGCTTATTGTCGCACTTGAGAATCATGCAGGGCAGGAAGTGACAGTGTACAGTGACTCCACCTGTGTGATGTCAACTGTACATGCAGGGCTAGCATGTTGGAAAAGGAGGAGCTACCTCTGAGCTGATGGCACTCCAGTGCAGCACGCATCTTTATTGGACAGGCTTATTAAGGCACTACAACTCCCAGCAGCCATAGCGATAGATGATTGCGCAGTGCATACTAAGCAAACTGACTTTATTTCTTACGGGAATGAAGCAACAGACGCAGAAGCCAAAAGGGTTGCATATTCTCCGATATTTCAAGTTTTGATAATCCAGATGTTAAGGAAAAAGTAGACATGATTATGGTAACGAATGAAGGATTTAATAATTTACAGAGAACGCAATTAATAGAGATTCAAGGCAGTGCACCACAGCCAGAGCAGGAATTATGAAAGCGAACAGTCCCCCACAGAAGCATTATGGCGACAGGACAGCCAGTAATGCCAGTAGCATTGTTATTGGTAGCGCTTGAACAGCTGCACTACCCAGTGCATATATCTAGGGAGAGTCTTGCTGCAACAATTGCAGAAGACTGGTTTGTACCAAACCTGTTTGAACACATTGCATTTCATGTAGTAAATTGCATTGTATGTCAAACGTATACTGCTGGGCATACACTGTGAAAGATTAGAGGAGTATTTCCTTGACCGAATGGTCATTTTCAGCTTTGGTATTTGAACAGATAAGTCTGTTACTGAACATTAAACATACATTTTCTTTGGCTTATCACCCGCAACCGAACAGGATATGTGAGGGACTCAACTGCTGGATATAACATTACACCCAGCGTAAACCTGAAACCGGACCTGCACATAGAACCAAGAGACGCCTTCACGGATCGGCAAGGAAGACGCCACAGGAGGTGACGTATCCAGCGGAGCGGCTGAAATTCATAATCTGGCTGCATACATACATAGAGGTAAGCGACAAGCAGGCGAGTAGCAACATGGTTAGGTGGGTGCCACTTTAGTTTTATTTTCACACTTTCCTCACTTCATGTAGAAGGTGGGCACAATGCACCCTTGGCCGAATTATGGAATAGTTGAAATCGGGAATGACAAGTTTAAGTTACCATCAGGGTATGTGCTTGGGAAGAGATATTTGTACCTTCGTTAATGCTATGTTGATAATGCATAAATTCATCAGAAAACGGTTGGAATAGACATCCATCAACCTTTGGAATATATAATAGTAACACACATTAATGTGATATATTATATTCTTCCCGACAGTTTCGACTCTATCAGGTGTTCCATTCGGGTGGGCACAAGTTTGACCTTGAGTATCCGCGACACAGACCACGCACCATATTGACATGCCAGATCCGGCTGCCCAACACTAGGGTAAAAAGTGCAGTTCCCAGTAAAGGACGACTTTACCATCATTTGCTAGGTAAGCGGATGGACTAAACTATGTTGGATTAGAGGAGGTTAACATTTTATACCTGCCTCGTTAATGACATGTACGAGAACAATAGTGTATATAACTGATGTTTACGACATTTTCTCTAGAATCAGAGTTCACGAGCGTCCTGGCAGTCTGATGCGCGTGAACGACGCTGGAATCATCAATGATGACCACTCCAGTGTGTTGAGGAAAAATTGCCTTACATTCTGGTGAGTCAGCCTTGTTATTTCTACAAAACGCTTGATGGTAGACAGACTCCTTCTCTGGAGGATTGACACTTTTAAAGACACAGACTCCAGATAGGGGGCAGCATCATAAGAATGCACAAATAAAATTAAAAGGGCCCGTTTAGAGGCCTTTTCAGGTTTTCTACCTCTCTCTTTTCTGTCTTTTTCTTTCCGTGGTCTCTCTTCTTTCTCTTCTTTTTCTTTCATATGACCCTCCTCACAAGGTCATTATTCTGTGCGAGTTTGGAATCCTAACCGCAATGGTTCTCTGTCAACTATCATGACTATGAGTCTAGACACTCTTATAGTACTTTGACGTTAATGGAGGAAGAGGACTGGAGCCATATGTCTTATTTGAAACCTTTGAATTGAGCTATTTATAAGCTCTTACGTATCTGGCACTGTAATTGTCACTTTTTCTAGGTACTAGCATAAATGTACTACACATTTTTACGAACAGGTAATTGATACACTGTTTTTTGTACCGCTCTCTTATAGGGGAAACCATTCCGTGAAGTTATCCACTTAGAATTCCCTGAATATACAGATTGGAATTCCCATTTATCAAAGTACTTGGACTTTGAAGAGACATTTCGAGTTTAATAGAAACCAGTCACTGCTATTATGCAATGATTTCAATTCTTATTCTGCCCCTGATGAATTTCCTGGAATAACCTGTTGATGGAAAGAAACATGTTGGGCTTGTTTTTATTATTGTCCAATTTTTATGTATGTGTATGAATGAATCAGAATTTTTGTATGAGAGTGTACGGTACATATGATGATGAGTGGGAGAGTTAGTAAGTGAATTTCGATCACATATTATCACTGTGTATAAGCCACCCAATCATCTAGGCTCCCATTAATGGGATGTACATGTGGAATTGTGTTGCATCATTGGTGTACGGTGATGCTTTCTATTTTTTTCTTGTTTTCTCTCTATTTAACTCTCTTGATCAATCCAATGAGAGTATTTCTAAATTGTTTTTGTATTCAATGTGTATAATACATTTGTATGAAATTTCAATTAAAATATGTAACTGTTTTAGATTTCTCAACTTTGTTGTCATGTATTATTGATGAACTTGATATTAATTGTGGACATGAGATAATATTCCCCCTTTTTCCTCTAAGAGAGCGGTTTTTCTCGAGTCACAAGCCTTTTTGTTATATGCCAAGGGTTCCACCCTTAATGTGAGGGTTTGCTTGTGACCCTAATCTCTCCCTCAACCTCCCAGTGTTCTCTTGTGGTTCTAGTACGGCCGCTAGGCCATGAGGTGTTTTCTAGCTCACATAGAAGCTTTCTTTCTTTTTGGTTTCACCCGACATATTGGCTGCTAGGTCCTCCCCTCCTTTTTCTGTGTAAGTGCTCTATTGAGAATTTGGAGACTGAGTTTCGGAACAGTAACTATAGGTTCCTCCAAATTGAATCTTCTTTATATATTACTCTATATTCTGTTTGATTTGCTCACGCTATCATTCGGCTGGTCAGAATCTACTGCACACGCTGTATTTAACATGGCTCTGGAAAGGTGCAAGAGCTACGAGGACAAATATGTCGCAGATCTGCTGGAGAAAGCCTCACTATTGTGCGGCACATCTGACACCACGACTAACATCACAAGATGGGACGATCTTAGTAATCTTAAAAAACGGCTAATTAGGATGGAGTTACACGGCTCAATCATGCTGGAATATTTACGGAAGAGGACCTTACCACAAGGCCTAGTCGTACGTAACGAACCAAGGCTTTTCCTTGATAACCCCAATTTTGTGCTACAGTGGAGCTATGTTGCCAACAAATGTGGCCGGGATTGGCTGATCCTTATAATCGACACAGCCACCGAAATGACCGAGAAGATTCTGGTTGACCTTAATACTCTAGAAGAGGAGATCAGAAAGGCAGTTCCATTAGAGCTCTATAAGAAACAACTAGATAATCTGATGACTGAAATGTTATAATTTAAAGAAGACTCTTTAAAGGAACGTGTACGGAGAATGAATAAAGATCTGGTGAATTTTAGCCATGAAAAAGCGTTCCCGCTTTCACACATGAGAATTATCAACAAGAACGCCAAGCATCAGCCTCTACCAATACACGAGGCCAAAAGAAAGTTGCATTTGCTAACACCTCATTTAGTTCAAGTGATGGCAGCACATACGGCTCAGCACCCACTAATCGTGGAAGAACAAACTATCGTAAACAAAATAGAGGGAATAATTCTAGAGGTAGAAACAATTCAAATCGAGGTCAAGCAAGGGGTACTCCTACCAATAGGGGCAATGGTCAACCTTTTTTGGAGAGAAGCCCGGAGGTCTGGGACTTAGAACCCAGAGTAACAAGGAGTATGCAGGCATTGTGGTAAATCTCTCCTCTTATATTCCAACACAGATTGAAATGAGATTACTCGAAAGGGGAATGGGTTTTGTGTCCACCAACTTACATAACCCACTCCAATTTCGACAAGAATTCCATCAACTCATGAGGAAAATTCATTTACACCAATTTTTTCAGAATAATGGTTATGAGACAGAACCTTCCGAATCAGGTCTCCAAAATAAATCTAACTTCTGTGCTCCGAGTGGTACACATAGTCCGGAGGCCAAAGTTTTCGAACACAGGGAACTCAAAGATTTAGAAACATTGGAACAATCGAATAAGAAGACCCTTTCCACAATACAAGCACTGCTGAAAGTACAGCTATGAAAAACCTGTTAAATAATCAGGAAATAGTTGTCCGCAAGGCGGATAAAGGCGGTGCAATTGTCCTCCTCAATCGGGTAGACTATGTATTAGAATGCAATCGACAATTGTTGGATCTAACTTGTTATCAACCTCTTGAAGATGATCCAACGTCGAGATTAGCGAAGGTCATTTCCAATAAGATCGTCAAAGCGGAAGAAAGGGGTTGGATAACAGGGAAAGAAGCTGACTTTTTGGTTAAGGATAAACCCTTGATCCCTCAGTTCTATGTACTTCCGAAGATTCACAAGTCTTTAATTCAGCCACCAGGAAGACCTATCGTGTCTGGGGTGAATTCAGTTCTGGAACCTTTATCCCGCTTTGCAGATAAGTTTCTACAACCACTAGTGAAGAACATGGCATCCTATGTTCAGGATACGACACAAATTATTGTGTAAATAGAAGGAACACCTTTTGATTCCTCAACGGAACTACTACTGAGCTTAGATGTAACAGCACTCTACACAAGTATACCGCAACAGGCCTCACTTGAAATGCTAGAGGAGAAGCTCTTAAAGGATCACACTACCATCAAGACACCTATATCGTTTATCCTCCGGTGCACCGAAATGGCCCTAACCGAGAATTATTTCCATTTCAATGGTAATTTCTTTAAACAGATTCAAGCTACTGCCATGGGTGCGACAGTAGCACCAAGTGTAGCTTACTTGTATATGGAGCTGTTTGAAGTTGGGACCGTCATGTTGAATACTAACCCCTTCTGGCACAACATCAGGTTGTGGCGTCGTTACATTGACGACATTCTTGTCATTTGGAAAGGTACCAAAGAACAACTGGACAAGTTTTTGGAATGGCTGAACATACAAAATGCTTTCTTAAAATGTACATCCTCGTACAGCAACCAGACGGTCGATTTTCTGAACATTACTATTGTGGCAGATAACATCTTGAAGACACTGTTTGTTAAGCCATTCAATAAACCCACCGATAAGAACTCGGTCCTCCATTATGATAGTTTCCATCCTAAGCATGTACGGGACAATCTTCCACTGGGACAATTGCTTAGATTGAAGAGGAACAGTTCGAGGAGAGTAGACTACAAAAGAGAAGCTAACAACATGCAGGAGCGCCTACTAAAACGAGGTTACCTTAACAACATTGTTAACTCTGCTCGTAAAAGGGCTGAGAATAACAATCGAGACTCACTCCTCCATTACAAAGAGCAGAGATGTGAGAAGACGAAGAATGAGCGCCTGGTGTTTGTAAACACCTATAGCCATATGTCGAACGCCATTAAACGTTTGATTTGCAAACATTGGGATATACTGGAGAAGGGCACTGACCCCATTGCAAGACCGGTCATTGCTTTTAAACAGAGCCACAATATCAAGGAACTGATAACCCGGAACGACATATCATCTAGATCAACTACCTCCCCCACTATTACACAACTCTGGGGCCTACAAGCAGCCACTGGCCATTTTCCATGTGGCACCTGCACGTGTTGTACATTTACAAAGAAAAGTGTATCCATCAACATCGGTTTTAAAAACCCCCTGGTTACAAAAGACGCTGACCAACTGCAATACCAGTTGGGTAATTTATGTAATTTGGTGCCCATGCAACAAACTATACATAGGAAAAACAGAGAGAAAAGTGAAGTTGCGCATAGGCGAACACCGCAGTTGTTTAAAAAACCGAACCAAGAATGCCCCATTGGTAGAACACTGGGTAGAACACATTCACCAGGTACAGGACCTTTCCTGGTCTATTATTTACAAATTAAATCCCAGCAATGACATCAACCGGGACAGAATAGCGCTGTCGAAAAAAGAACGAGAATTAATTTTCTTGACTAAAAGTATGCATAACGGTCTAAATGAAAAATTTGACTGGGTACTATAAATTTCAGTTGAGAAATTGACTCGAATATTGGCCGGTATAACTTGGGGAAATATGTGCGGTAGGACTCAGTACATCCATTTCTGATGACAGAGACAGCTGGTGTGACAATCCTTTTACCTCTGTGATGCGAGTGTGGGCAAGGTCCCGGGGCGCGTTCGGAGCTTCTTTCCCGTTCGTGCCGGATCCGCGGCTGTTCACGTTTGGCGGTTCGTGGTATGGGCGCTGCACAGTGTGGAAGTGGTAACCATAGAGATGAGTGCACATGGAGGATGGTTCTCGTGTTATACACTCCGGTCACATGACACTACACGAGTCACGAGTCACCATTGGCCCAACGTGATTGGCCCAAATGAGGTGCTCGAAATGAATTTAAACACGGTCCCTCTCACAGAATCGGGAGACGTGTATACGGACCGGGAAAACAGACGCTGGATATAACATTACACCCAGCGTAAACCTGAAAGCGGACCTGCACATAGAACCAAGAGACGTGTTCACGGATCGGCAAGGAAGACGCCATAGGAGGTGACGTATCCAGCGGAGCGGCTGAAATTCATAATCTGGCTGCATACATACATAGAGGTAAGCGACAAGCAGGCGAGTAGCAACATGGTTAAGTGGGTGCCACTTTAGTTTTATTTTCACACTTTCCTCACTTCATGTAGAAGGTGGGCACAATGCACCCTTGGCCAAATTATGGAATAGTTGAAATCGGGAATGACAAGTTTAAGTTACCATCAGGGTATGTGCTCGGGAAGAGATATTTGTACCTTCGTTAATGCTATGTTGATAATGCATAAGTTCATCAGAAAACGGTTGGAATAGACATCCATCAACCTTTGGAATATATAATAGTAACACACATTAATGTGATATATTATATTCTTCCCAACAGTTTTGACTCTATCGGGTGTTCCATTCGGGTGGGCACAAGTTTGACCTTGAGTATCCGCGACACAGACCACGCACCATATTGACATGCCAGATCCAGCTACCCAACACTAGGGTAAAAAGTGCAGTTCCCACTAAAGGACGGCTTTACCATCATTTGCTAGGTAAGCGGATGGACTAAACTATGTTGGGTTAGAGGAGGTTAACATTTTATACCTGCCTCGTTAATGACATGGACGAGAACAATAGTGTATATAACTGATGTTTACAACATTTTCTCTAGAATCAGAGTTCACGAGCGTCCTGGCAGTCTGATACGTGTGAACGACGCTGGAATCATCAATGATGACCACTCCAGTGTGTCTAGGAAAAATTGCTTTACATACTGATGAGTCAGCCTCGTTATTTCTACAAAACGCTTGATGGTAGACAGACTCCTTCTCCGGAGGATTGTCACTTTTAAGGACACAGACCCCAGATAGGGGGCAACATCATAAGAATGCAAAAATAAAATGAAAAGGGCCCGTTTAGAGGCCTTTTCAGGTTTTATGCCTGTGCATCCTGCTTCTACCTCTCTCTTTTCTGTCTTTTTCATTCCGTGGTCTCTCTTCTTTCTCTTCTTTTTCTTTCATATGACCCTCCTCACAAGGTCATTATTCTGTGCGAGTTTGGAATCCTAACCGCAATGGTTCTCTGTCAACTATCATGACTATGAGTCTAGACACTCTTATAGTACTTTGATGTTAATGGAGGAAGAGGACTGGAGCTATATGTCTTATTTGAAACCTTTGAATTGAGCTATTTATAAGCTCTTACGTATCTGGCACTGTAATTGTCACTTTTTCTAGGTACTAGCATAAATGTACTACACATTTTTACGAACAGGTAATTGATACACTGTTTTTTGTACCGCTCTCTTATAGGGGAAACCATTCCGTGAAGTTATCCACTTAGAATTCCCTGAATATACAGATTGGAATTCCCATTTATCAAAGTACTTGGACTTTGAAGAGACATTTCGAGTTTAATAGAAACCAGTCACTGCTATTATGCAATGATTTCAATTCTTATTCTGCCCCTGATGAATTTCCTGGAATAACCTGTTGATGGAAAGAAACATGTTGGGCTTGTTTTTATTATTGTCCAATTTTTATGTATGTGTATGAATGAATCAGAATTTTTGTATGAGAGTGTACGGTACATATGATGATGAGTGGGAGAGTTAGTAAGTGAATTTCGATCACATATTATCACTGTGTATAAGCCACCCAATCATCTAGGCTCCCATTAATGGGATGTACATGTGGAATTGTGTTGCATCATTGGTGTACGGTGATGCTTTCTATTTTTTTCTTGTTTTCTCTCTATTTAACTCTCTTGATCAATCCAATGAGAGTATTTCTAAATTGTTTTTGTATTCAATTTGTATAATACATGTGTATGAAATTTCAATTAAAATATGTAACTGTTTTAGATTTCTCAACTTTGTTGTCATGTATTATTGATGAACTTGATATTAATTGTGGACATGAGATAATATTCCCCCTTTTTTCCTCTAAGAGAGCGGTTTTTCTCGAGTCACAAGCCTTTTTGTTATATGCCAAGGGTTCCACCCTTAACGTGAGGGTTTGCTTGTGACCCTAATCTCTCCCTCAACCTCCCAGTGTTCTCTTGTGGTTCTAGTACGGCCGCTAGGCCATGAGGTGTTTTCTAGCTCACATAGGAGCTTTCTTTCTTTTTGGTTTCACCCGACATATTGGCTGCTAGGTCCTCCCCTCCTTTTTCTGTGTAAGTGCTCTATTGAGAATTTGGAGACTGAGTTTCGGAACAGTAACTATAGGTTCCTCCAAATTGAATCTTCTTTATATATTACTCTATATTCTGTTTGATTTGCTCACGCTATCATTCGGCTGGTCAGAATCTACTGCACACGCTGTATTTAACATGGCTCTGGAAAGGTGCAAGAGCTACGACGACAAATATGTCGCAGATCTGCTGGAGAAAGCCTCACTATTGTGCGGCACATCTGACACCACGACTAACATCACAAGATGGGACGATCTTAGTAATCTTAAAAAACGGCTAATTAGGATGGAGTTACACGGCTCAATCATGCTGGAATATTTACGGAAGAGGACCTTACCACAAGGCCTAGTCGTACGTAACGAACCAAGGCTTTTCCTTGATAACCCCAATTTTGTGCTACAGTGGAGCTATGTTGCCAACAAATGTGGCCGGGATTGGCTGATCCTTATAATCGACACAGCCACCGAAATGACCGAGAAGATTCTGGTTGACCTTAATACTCTAGAAGAGGAGATCAGAAAGGCAGTTCCATTAGAGCTCTATAAGAAACAACTAGATAATCTGATGACTGAAATGTTATCATTTAAAGAAGACTCTTTAAAGGAACGTGTACGGAGAATGAATAAAGATCTGGTGAATTTTAGCCATGAAAAAGCGTTCCCGTACACACATGAGAATTATCAACAAGAACGCCAAGCATCAGCCTCTACCAATACACGAGGCCAAAAGAAAGTTGCATTTGCTAACACCTCGTTTAGTTCAAGTGATGGCAGCACATACGGCTCAGCACCCACTAATCGTGGAAGAACAAACTATCGTAAACAAAATAGAGGGAATAATTCTAGAGGTAGAAACAATTCAAATCGAGGTCAAGCAAGGGGTACTCCTACCAATAGGGGCAATGGTCAACCTATTTTGGAGAGAAGCCCGGAGGCCTGGGACTTAGAACCCAGAGTAACAAGGAGTATGCAGGCATTGTGGTAAATCTCTCCTCTTATATTCCAACACAGATTGAAATGAGATTACTCGAAAGGGGAATGGGTTTTGTGTCCACCAACTTACATAACCCACTCCAATTTCGACAAGAATTCCATCAACTCATGAGGAAAATTCATTTACACCAATTTTTTCAGAATAATGGTTATGAGACAGAACCTTCCGAATCAGGTCTCCAAAATAAATCTAACTTTTGTGCTCCGAGTGGTACACATAGTCCGGAGGCCAAAGTTTTCGATCACAGGGAACTCAAAGATTTAGAAAAATTGGAACAATCGAATAAGAAGACCCCTTTCCACAATACAAGCACTGCTGAAAGTACAGCTATGAAAAACCTGTTAAATAATCAGGAAATAGTTGCCCGCAAGGCGGATAAAGGCGGTGCAATTGTCCTCCTCAATCGGGTAGACTATGTATTAGAATGCAATCGACAATTGTTGGATCTAACTTGTTATCAACCTCTTGAAGATGATCCAACGTCAAGATTAGCGAAGGTCATTTCCAATAAGATCGTCAAAGCGGAAGAAAGGGGTTGGATAACAGGGAAAGAAGCTGACTTTTTGGTTAAGGATAAACCCTTGATCCCTCAGTTCTATGTACTTCCGAAGATTCACAAGTCTTTAATTCAGCCACCAGGAAGACCTATCGTGTCTGGGGTGAATTCAGTTCTGGAACCTTTATCCCGCTTTGCAGATAAGTTTCTACAACCACTAGTGAAGAACATGGCATCCTATGTTCAGGATACGACACAAATTATTGTGGAAATAGAAGGAACACCTTTTGATTCCTCAACGGAACTACTACTGAGCTTAGATGTAACAGCACTCTACACAAGTATACCGCAACAGGCCTCACTTGAAATGCTAGAGGAGAAGCTCTTAAAGGATCACACTACCATCAAGACACCTATATCGTTTATCCTCCGGTGCACCGAAATGGCCCTAACCGAGAATTATTTCCATTTCAATGGTAATTTCTTTAAACAGATTCAAGGTACTGCCATGGGTGCGACACTAGCACCAAGTGTAGCTTACTTGTATATGGAGCTGTTTGAAGTTGGGACCGTCATGTTGAATACTAACCCCTTCTGGCACAACATCAGGTTGTGGCGTCGTTACATTGACGACATTCTTGTCATTTGGAAAGGTACCAAAGAACAACTGGACAAGTTTTTGGAATGGCTGAACATACAAAATGCTTTCTTAAAATGTACATCCTCGTACAGCAACCAGACGGTCGATTTTCTGGACATTACTATTGTGGCAGATAACATCTTGAAGACACTGTTTGTTAAGCCATTCAATAAACCCACCGATAAGAACTCGGTCCTCCATTATGATAGTTTCCATCCTAAGCATGTACGGGACAATCTTCCACTGGGACAATTCCTTAGATTGAAGAGGAACAGTTCGAGGAGAGTAGACTACAAAAGAGAAGCTAACAACATGCAGGAGCGCCTACTAAAATGAGGTTACCTTAACAACATTGTTAACTTTGCTGGTAAAAAGGGCTGAGAATAACAATCGAGACTCACTCCTCCATTACAAAGAGCAGAGATGTGAGAAGACGAAGAATGAGCGCCTGGTGTTTGTAAACACCTATAGCCATATGTCGAACGCCATTAAACGTTTGATTTGCAAACATTGGGATATACTGGAGAAGGGCACTGACCCCATTGCAAGACCGGTCATTGCTTTTAAACAGAGCCACAATATCAAGGAACTGATAACCCGGAACGACATATCATCTAGATCAACTACCTCCCCCACTATTACACAACTCTGGGGCCTACAAGCAGCCACTGGCCATTTTCCATGTTGCAGCTGCACGTGTTGTACATTTACAAAGAAAAGTGTATCCATCAACATCGGTTTTAAAAACCCCCTGGTTACAAAAGACGCTGACCAACTGCAATACCAGTTGGGTAATTTATGTAATTTGGTGCCCATGCAACAAACTATACATAGGAAAAACAGAGAGAAAAGTGAAGTTGCGCATAGGCGAACACCGCAGTTGTTTAAAAAACCGAACCAAGAATGCCCCATTGGTAGAACACTGGGTAGAACACATTCACCAGGTACAGGACCTTTCCTGGTCTATTATTTACAAATTAAATCCCAGCAATGACATCAACCGGGACAGAATAGCGCTGTCGAAAAAAGAACGAGAATTCATTTTCTTGACTAAAAGTATGCATAACGGTCTAAATGAAAAATTTGACTGGGTACTATAAATTTCAGTTGAGAAATTGACTCGAATATTGACCGGTATAACTTGGGGAAATATGTGTGGTAGGACTCAGTACATCCATTTCTGATGACAGAGACAGCTGGTGTGACAATCCTTTTACCTCTGTGATGCGAGTGTGGGCAAGGTCCCGGGGCGCGTTCGGAGCTTCTTTCCCGTTCGTGCCGGATCCGCGGCTGTTCACGTTTGGCGGTTCGTGGTATGGGCGCTGCACAGTGTGGAAGTGGTAACCATAAAGATGAGTGCACATGGAGGATGGTTCTCGTGTTATACACTCCGGTCACATGACACTACACGAGTCACGAGTCACCATTGGCCCAACGTGATTGGCCCAAATGAGGTGCTCGAAATTAATTTAAACACGGTCCCTCTCACAGAATCGGGAGACGTGTATACGGACCGGGAAAACAGACGCTGGATATAACATTACACCCAGCGTAAATCTGAAAGCGGACCTGCACATAGAACCAAGAGACATGTTCACGGATCGGCAAGGAAGACGCCATAGGAGGTGACGTATCCAGCGGAGCGGCTGAAATTCATAATCTGGCTGCATACATACATAGAGGTAAGCGACAAGCAGGCGAGTAGCAACATGGTTAAGTGGGTGCCACTTTAGTTTTATTTTCACACTTTCCTCACTTCATGTAGAAGGTGGGCACAATGCACCCTTGGCCAAATTATGGAATAGTTGAAATCGGGAATGACAAGTTTAAGTTACCATCAGGGTATGTGCTTGGGAAGAGATATTTGTACCTTCGTTAATGCTATGTTGATAATGCATAAGTTCATCAGAAAACGGTTGGAATAGACATCCATCAACCTTTTGGAATATATAATAGTAACACAAATTAATGTGATATATTATATTCTTCCCAACAGTTTTGACTCTATCGGGTGTTCCATTCGGGTGGGCACAAGTTTGACCTTGAGTATCCGCGACACAGACCACGCACCATATTGACATGCCAGATCCAGCTACCCAACACTAGGGTAAAAAGTGCAGTTCCCACTAAAGGACGGCTTTACCATCATTTGCTAGGTAAGCGGATGGACTAAACTATGTTGGGTTAGAGGAGGTTAACATTTTATACCTGCCTCGTTAATGACATGGACGAGAACAATAGTGTATATAACTGATGTTTACGACATTTTCTCTAGAATCAGAGTTCACGAGCGTCCTGGCAGTCTGATACGTGTGAACGACGCTGGAATCATCAATGATGACCACTCCAGTGTGTCTAGGAAAAATTGCCTTACATACTGGTGAGTCAGCCTCGTTATTTCTACAAAACGCTTGATGGTAGACAGACTCCTTCTCCGGAGGATTGTCACTTTTAAGGACACAGACCCCAGATAGGGGGCAAATCATAAGAATGCAAAAATAAAATGAAAAGGGCCCGTTTAGAGGCCTTTTCAGGTTTTATGTCTGTGCATCCTGCTTCTACCTCTCTCTTTTCTGTCTTTTTCATTCCGTGGTCTCTCTTCTTTCTCTTCTTTTTCTTTCATATGACCCTCCTCACAAGGTCATTATTCTGTGCGAGTTTGGAATCCTAACCGCAATGGTTCTCTGTCAACTATCATGACTATGAGTCTAGACACTCTTATAGTACTTTGATGTTAATGGAGGAAGAGGACTGGAGCTATATGTCTTATTTGAAACCTTTGAATTGAGCTATTTATAAGCTCTTACATATCTGGCACTGTAATTGTCACTTTTTCTAGGTACTAGCATAAATGTACTACACATTTTTACGAACAGGTAATTGATACACTGTTTTTTGTACCGCCCTCTTATAGGGGAAACCATTCCGTGAAGTTATCCACTTAGAATTCCCTGAATATACAGATTGGAATTCCCATTTATCAAAGTACTTGGACTTTGAAGAGACATTTCGAGTTTAATAGAAACCAGTCACTGCTATTATGCAATGATTTCAATTCTTATTCTTCCCCTGATGAATTTCCTGGAATAACCTGTTGATGGAAAGAAACATGTTGGGCTTGTTTTTATTATTGTCCAATTTTTATGTATGTGTATGAATGAATCAGAATTTTTGTATGAGAGTGTATGGTACGTATGATGATGAGTTGGAAGAGTTAGTAAGTGAATTTCGATCACGTATTATCGCTGTGTATAAACCACCCAATCATCTAGGCTCCCATTAATGGGATGTACATGTGGAATTGCGGTGCATCATTGGTGTACGGTGATACTTTCTATTTATTTCTTGTTTTCTCTCTATTTAACTCTCTTGATCAATCCAATGAGAGTATTTCTAAATTGTTCTTGTATTCAATTTGTATAATACATTTGTATGAAATTTCAATTAAAATATGTAACTGTTTTAGATTTCTCAACTTTGTTGTCATGTATTATTGATGAACTTGATATTAATTGAGGACATGAGATAATATTCCCCCTTTTTTCCTCTAAGAGAGCGGTTTTTCTCGAGTCACAAGCCTTTTTGTTATATGCCAAGGGTTCCACCCTTAACGTGAGGGTTTGCTTGTGACCCTAATCTCTCCCAGTGTTCTCTTGTGAGAGACTCAACTGCCTCCTTAAAGAAAGGATTGCCAAGCTCAAGCAGATGCTGAGAAAGGGATGGCTATATTGCCTGCCCTTAGCTTTATATGCCCTAAGGAATCAGCCTGGTTTAGACCATCACCTCCCACCGCACCAGCTAGTGACGGGGAGGCGAATGAGAACGCCCTGACTCCTCCATTGAGGAGTAGAAGTGATGACCAGAGTACAACAAAAATGTTAGGAAATTAATATTTGACATGTATGACCGCTAGCATCTCTGTCTTTTCAGATCAACTCAAGTGCCAGGGGGGTCGGTCTCAAAACACAGATGAAAACCATTCAGCAACTGGATTTTCTGAACTTTTATCAGCTCCAAAGCTCTTTTCTGGCGACAACGTGCTGATCAGAAACTTCACTAGGAAGTGGCACGAACCAATGTTCGAAGGACCATATGTAGTAGGGAACATTAATCCCTCTGCAGTGAATGTTCAAGGCAGAGAAGCTTGGATTCACCAGACCGGTGTCAAGTTTACACTGGCCGCAGCACCCCCAACCATCGACACAGAACCAAGACAAGAAGAAGTATTTCAGCGTATGCAGACTCGATTGATGACAAAGAAAGAGGACGATAGACCAGCGGATTAATAAATGTAGATTTGAATTTGGACTGTGGCTTGGATACTCCTTATAGATATAATAGTATGTGTGCAACTCTTGGCCTGAGCCACAGAAATCTTTGAAAGTACAACTTTAAAAAGTTGTTGATAAATAACAAATATGCCTGAACTAGATTTCGAGTTCAGATTTGATCATTGGAAACGTGAGCAGTACCCCAACTCATTTGTCACCGAATATCTGTTTCATTAAGTCTATGGTCCTGTCAGACGGAGATGCCCATAGACATCTACTTGCTGTCTTTGTGTTCATTCTTCAAGCTTATCCTGCTCTTGTCAGACGAGATGTGGACATCTGCAATTTTTTACAGGATCCTAAAAAGGGCCCAATAATCAGAAGACTGCTTACAGCGATAGTGGAAGAAATCCTGCAGCTGCAAAATCTATTGTAACTGTCTGATTAAAAAGGCTTTTTTTTCCCTTGATTTACAGTCAAGATGAGAAATGTTGACGGTGGCACAGCTTTAGAGAATGAACAAGCCCAACAAATTCCAGAATGTCATAAATGGTGTGGGTTAATATTCTGGTGTATAATATATGCATGCTCAGTTTCTATCTTTGTCTTCTTGTTTCTCCTGGTTCACACTCTTTATTTTATTGGTCCAAATAAAGCAGGTATCCCTTTGATCCTCCCCACTCTAGGAACTGGTGTTGATTTACCCCTTATCAAGGAGTCAAGACCCTTTGTGTTATCCCCCCAGAGCAGAGCTGCTTTAGAGTTATTTCCATGGGTTGCTGACACATTGAGAGGGAGATACAGAAGAAGAGCAGAGGAAGACAATGATGGGATAAATAATTATCTAGATTTCACAGCACATGTGGGTCATAGCATGTGGTACCAGCACATGAAACAGGTGGGAGAAAGAACATCGAAAGGGATTTGTTATGTTTGTGCACTCATACCCTATGTCATGAATGCTGCCCAAACTTATATTGCTAGAGAAATTCCAGAACACGATGCTAGGTGTCTTGTTCACCTTGCTGCATGTATGACTTGAGGACAATTCCAAGGAAGTTGGGGCACTCTACGATGGAGACTAAAATGGTAATTTCCATTCCAGGATGATTATATCAAGACTACGCAGAGGGAAAAGGTGCCTGCATGGAAAAGCAAGATGCTTACGTATCCTAGGACAGGACAGGATGAAGTAGTCATAAAAGAGATGAAGAGGATGTACTGTCCAGATAGAAATAGAAACACCTTGGGCACCTGGATGCTTGGTGCGGTCTCAGACGCTAGTTTATGGATGAGTGAAAACCAAGAAGGGATGGGAAGAAGGATGATGTCCTGTGCAACTCATCTATTGAAGTCCAGATACATACAAGGCGTACAAAAAGTGAATGATGAGTGCTTGAAGTCTTGGGCTGAACATGCTAAGCTGTTGACATGGGTAGAACATGAATCAGGTCCGATGATGGTGATTCCATTGGCAAATGTGACACTGTGCTTTTGAAGAGAAGGAAAGAAGCATGTAGGAGCTAACGTAGATTACAAGACTACAGTTGATGTCTCCAAAAGGGGAGCAGGAACAGCCATCCTGATGGATCAATATTGGGCCTGTGGATTCAGAGCCTACATGAAACTGCCTAAAGATTGGGGAGGAACGTGTTCCATAGTGATCATTCATGTTCCAGCGTTAGTGATTCCTCAGAGTGACTTGAACATTGGAGAGTTTCCAAAAGCAGATGCCCATTTGAGAAGGAAAAGATCACTCGAGGTTCTGAATCGAACAAAGGGGGAGAACTAGTTCTCAGTTAAATCAATAGAGGCCTTTGATTCTATTCAATATGAGCATAGGCTGTTCAGCAAAATTGCTTCAATCGTCACGATTATCTTTATGCCGGGGATCCAGACAATGGCTAATGCGAAGTGGTTGCAAATCACTCTCTGGGAGCTCCTGCACATGATCAACACTACCAAAAAGGGATTTAATGCTATCAGAGAAGAATTGAGAGCCATAAGGCTGATGACTCTCCAGAATAGATATGTCCTGGATATGATCACGGCAATGGAAGGAGGAATTTGTGCCAAAATTGGGCCATCATGTTGCACATTCATACCTTCTCATGATGACGAGAATGGGACCTTGACAGAGGCCATAACGTTGCTGACAAACCTGCACAACAGGATGGAAGTTGAGACAGAAGACATTGTAGATGACAGTTGGTTTCCATCTGCCTTCTCATGGATTACACACTGGATGGCGAGTAGCTTCAAGTTTCTTGGAGCATTACTAGTGATGGTGATATTTGGGTTCTTTGTGATCAGGATAATAATCACACAGTGCAAGCAGACAGTAAAGAAGGCAGTGGGAATGAAGATCATGATCAATGTTGAATCAGGGTTTGGACCCAACAAGTTGGCAGATGAAGAAATCAGAAAATGTGTAGTGGCCAGCATCTTAGCACCTGAGGGAACGAAGTTCCTGCATCCAAGAAATCACAGGAAGTATGTGGGACAATGGATTTACTGTAGCCCAAATGTACAATGCAGTCACATGACCTGGAGCATTGATGAACATATAAAATCAGCATGATGCCTGAAGGGAGTGGTGAAGATCTGGACCCCAAAAAAGCATTTCTTCAAAAGAGGATGTCTTAATGTGGAGACCGGTGAAGGTGTGGTTGATGAAGCAACCAGAGGGGGGAGTGTAGAGGAGCAGCCAAATGCCTCAACAGGAAGCCCTGCCCCATGCTACCTGTATGTTGGAAACCAGAAGTTGCGACATGCACAACACCAGTGAATGTGACTATTCCGAGAAGAGTCTTCGAAACAAGGTATCAATTAAGAAAACCCTATCTAATATATCCTCGGAGGTGTCTGTGACTATTCCGAGAAGAGTCTTCGAAACAAGGTATCAGTTAAGAAAACCCTATCTAATATATCCTCGGAGAACTAACAATCTCCTGGAAGAGATGAAAATGAGAGAAAGAGAAGCTGGTGACATCACAAGAATTGAGCGTGACGCACTAAGAAGAACTGTCGAAGAAGAAGATGCATAGACCTTATAAAATCTGATGTTGAAATAGAGAATCGAGTAAACTTTCACATGTGGATTGAAGAGGACACGTGTGAAGAAGCACTGCAGAAAATGCAAGCCATTTTATAATTGTACAGATGCAGAAACGCAAGTAGACTAAGTAATCATAAGGCTGGCTATACGTAGTGAATAGACTGGAGGCAGTGCCGCCATTATACAGAATCTGGATATTCAATGTCACAATTTTAGTAAGCTCAAACCCATGGAGAAAGAAGGATTGATAGCTATGCATGTGTCGCAGCAAAGAAATAAGCTGAAGCTTGAAGACAGACCAAGAAAGACTGTTTGGCCTGGTATCAAAGGCTGAAGCAGCCAAAACTGGTTATCAGTCCTTGAAGAACAGTGAATGTGAGACGCTAAGGCATCCCTTGTTAAGTTGCAAAGAGAGAACACAATGAGAGGCAAGTTTTTTTATCCAAGACAATTAAATGCTATAACATGGGCCAATTCATGGTCTCCTGTCATGTGAGCTGAGGATGAAAATAGGAGTGGATGTGCAGACCTGAGCTACGATAAGGATGAGCCTATACTCCCTTATATTCCCAGAGAAGCTACTACAAGGCAGAGTTCAAAGGCAAATTGCATGACAGAAGGCACGTGTGTTGAAGGATATGAGGCTAATTGGGTGGGGAGACACGGTGAAGTCCACCCACCAGCACCTGGGGTGCCAGCTTACGTGCTGCTAGTGAATCGAATATTCCAGAAGGGTACAAGCATGCCAACCAATTGTATAAGGCCATATTTTTAAATGTTTTGGATTACTTGTGTGTATCAAAGTTACTTGAATTTACAAGGCTGGTCTGGAAGCATCAGTTCATATTCCCTTTCGTCTCTTTCGTTATTGCCAAATTCCTCTTTCTAAGATGATGGAGGTTGGGGTTGAGGTTTCACTGTGTTTGCAATGAGCTGTGCGTGGTCTCCCAGTTTTATTGCAATTTGTTGCATTTGGCCAGTACCGCTTGTAGGATTTTGGCGGTGGCTATAGTCCATGAGGTTTTTTCCCCACTCATGAGTCGCGCCCACCATTCTTCTAATTCTCGTAAGGTGTAGGCCGGTAGCATTGGAGAGAGGTACGCTTGTCTAATCTGACAGATCGCAGGGCATGCCATTAGGAGATGACGAACTGACTCGGTCTGTTCAGTATCTTTGCAGAGTCTGCAGGTTTTTGTATTAGAGAGGCCTCTGACGTGTAACATTTTGTTGGTGAGCAGAAGGTTTAAACGCAGTCTCAGGAAGGTGTGCCTTAAGGTCCTGTTTGGAAATCTCTTGAGAAATTGCATTGTATCGTTCAATTTCATTGAGTGCGCAGGTAGGTGAGCAAGGAGTTTGTTTTTGTTCGCCCTTTCTAGGGTGTTGATCCAATCTAACTCTGCTAACTTCTTTTTGATTCTTAGTGGGTTTGAGATTAGATCGTCCTCTGTGCACACAATTGAATCGTTTTCTTTTTTGCATTGCCCAGTTTATCAGCATTTTGCAGCTTCCTCCTTTTGCTTCGTTGTCAATCAGTCTGTATAGAGGGAGGGTGTCAGGAAGTATCGTTTTTCTGAATAAAGACATGCCGCTGGATTCGACTGTGGCTTTGAGAGAAGACTGGGCATATTCTCTCTTGATTGCTGCGATCGAGGTCGATTTTGACAGGTCTGCAATGATCTTCAGAAGTATCCCTCTAATCTTTGCCACAGTTCTTCAGGGATTGTTGGCATTGCGTCTCCACCATAGATTAAAGAAGGGACGATTTTAGCTCTGTAGAACTTTATTACTGGCATTAGGGAGAAGCGTCCAAATTTCCTATCTAGCACACAGGCTTGGGTTGTCAAGGAGCCAGTTTTTGTCCAGAGGTATTTTTGCATGCTCATTTCAGATCTGGAGCGGTCGACCATTACTCCCAAATATTTTAAGTTGGTCACTGTTTCTATTTGGATCTTGTTGAGGTTCCAGTGGGGTCTTTTTGCCTTTCTTTCCAGAATCAAGATCTTTGTTTTTGTCTTATTGATCTCGAGGTTGTTCCGGCCTATGTAGTCTGATAGGTTATTCAATTGCCTTTGTAGGCCTATCAGGGTTTAGTCCAGCAATGTGATGTCGTCAGTGTATAGTAGTCAGGACACTGGAACGCCTCCGATTTTTGTTGGAAAAGATCTGATGGTCAGACGCGAAGAGGGCTGGCGCTAGGGGGCCCCCCTGTTTTACCCATCTACTCATTGGTATTTCTGCTGATAGGAGACCTTTTTTGTAGAGTTTGACTCTCATTGTTGTGGAGCAGTGAAGAGCTTTGATAGGAGCAAGAATTTTGCCGAGGCAGTTCCAAGCCAGAAGCTTTGACCACAGCATGAATCTGTCCACTTGGTCAAAGGCTTGCGTGAAATCTGTGAACGCTAGAAACACTCTTATAGAGCCGTCTAGGATTTTACTATTGACGATGCTGAGCAGCATGATGTTCACTGTTGTGCCTGAATGTTTTCTGAAACCAGCTTGGAAAGGGTTGGCGCTGGGAGCTGTCTTTGCCCACGCTTGGAATCTCTTTAGTAAGAGCATCCCGTATATTTTCCCGATGGTGTCGAGGAGGGCGATCGGCCTGTAGTTTCGTGGGTCAGCTCTGTCTCCTTTTTTGTAAATTGTAACCACCACCGATGAAGTCCAAGATCTTGGGATTGATCTTAGGTCCGAACATTTGCTGAAAACCAGACTGATGGAGGGCACCCACTTAGATGGGTAGTTCTTGAGGTCGATGTTTGTAACCCGTCTGGACCTGGGGCTCTTAAAGCTTTTAGCTTACGTATGATTGTTGTGATATCTTCTTCGTTGGAGAGGTCTTCCCAAGATAGTTCCAAGCCGACCCGAAAAATCGGTCCTTCTTGCGTCAGGGCTTGGAATAAAGACTTGAAATAGAATTTCCATCTTTCTTCACTGATGTTGTTTGACATCGAGGTTTCCCTCTGGGCTCCAGAACATTTGATTAGAGCCCAGAATTCCCTGGCGTTCTTTCCCGCACCTTTCCTCAGCATTTCCTCTAAATCTCTTTGGTAGAGGGTCACGCGGTAGTTTTTTATCCAGGATTTGTATTTCTTGGTTTCTATGATGAATTTTGCTTGATGGAGGTGCAAGTTGGAATTAGTTTCTTTCCTTTTTCCTTTTTAGTTGTCTTAGTAAAGCACATTTTTCAACCACTTGCTTGTCATATTGGTGAGTTGTTGGCTGTCGTGGTGGGAGGTTTGTTACATGCCCTGTCTTGTAAGGGCTCTGGAGGGGCTGATAATCTATTTCCGCCACAGGTCTGGCTCTGTTGTGGT